>NW_026882643.1:0-42251 GCF_032173495.1 Musca vetustissima
TGTTGTTTTTTTATTTTCTCGCGAATGAGGTGATGTACAATGTGTAAACCAGCAGCAAATGTAATAACTTTTAGAGGTAGAGAGAAAGAGGGTTATTAAATAAGGCTTATGAGAAGTAGAATAAAAGGAAGAATTGGAATGGGTTTATTAAAGAAACATTTGATAAATCCTGATTTAATTTAGGCAAATTTTAATTGCCTAAACTATACAGATTATAGTTGAGAGAGTTCATGGGAATGGCAATCCTTTATCACTCTCGCCCACAAACGAAAAACGGTCTTATGTAAATCAGGACTAAGCTTATAATTGTAGGAGGACAGAACTAAGTTATAATCCATTGAGAATTTTTTTATAAGACACCCTAATATTCCAACTTTTCTAATTTAGCCCTTATCTTATATTCCTCCGAAAGTGATTACCCATTACAACTACCACAACTGCCAAATTACAAGTAATAGTAAAAGAGTTAAAATTGTTGTTCTACACTTGCTCTACAGCTGCGTAACCAAACAAAACAAAGTAGCTCTGAGACTGGGCATCACCGGAAGTAGCAAATGCCGTTGTTGTTGCTGTTGCCGTTGAAAAACAACTTTGTATTCCCAACACCAAGATTTGTGATGTGGATGGTGGGTAGCTGCGAAAACAGGCCTATAGCCTCATCAGAGGATGATCACAACATGTGGAGTATCTTAACTGAGAAACATTTCCATTGAGATGACTTTGGCCGTCAATAATGACTTGGAAACAACTCAGTGAAGTGGTTTTTAATTGTGTGTCTGCTCGTCTGCGCCGTAGATTCCGTCGTCGTAGTTTACGTGCGGTCATTTAAGACCAGATTACTTGCCATGTAACAACAACGGGTATAAAAGGAAATGGCCCATGATGATTTGAAATTCTTGGCTGGTCTTCGTTGATGCTGTGCTGTGCGTAAAGGAAATACCTGTACTCACACACATCACAAAAAGGGGAAGTCTCTCCATTTGGAATTAGAATAACTTTATAAAAATAAATATGAAATAGCGGATGTAAACGGTGTTTTTATTTTCAAACCGAAAGAATAATATTCGTTTACTATCTATGTGTGGGTTTAGCTTATTTATTAAATATATGAATATGCGTAGATAAGAGGATGCAGCTGATATTTAGAAAAAGGAAATATTTTTATGATTTATGAATTATTGCCGGACAAATGGTGGAGATAAACTTCAAATATTGTGGATTATAATTAGATGCTAATAAAAGATTCTTAGGTTGATATTGAATGTAACGGATATTGTAAATATAAATATTAATGGCGCCCAATTGGTCTCCTAATAAAAAGAAGACAACGCGGTATTCTAATAAGGAGGGGACATCGCCTGATTATTATCTAGGTTAGTTCATATTCATTGGTTGTTAATTCATTAAATGAAGTACCCTATCAAAATTGCCTAGAAACGATCGCTTTTGAAGAAAACTTGGACCTATTTTGAGACAAAGGAAAGCATAGTATCCAAAATTTTGGAATTACGAGTGTTACTATGGTTACTGGGAAATTCTAATTGAGGACCTCGGTTCAAGAAAATTCTACAACAGCCATCCCAGGGGTCATGTTGTTGGTGGAATATAAAATTCGAAGAAAATTTTGGCTCAATAGGGAGAAGGCAAAAATTTGGTCTTTGTATTATAACTATGTAGAACGTGATGTTATATTGTTTTGTGAAGAAGGTGTTTACCCACCACGGCCCAGAAATGTAGACAATTTGCTTGGAAAATGCACCAAATATAAAGTAGCTAAACTTTTAAATGGGAAATTATTCTCAAAGATCGACCGGTATTTATAAGTTATGGTAACAAGAAAACAATTGAAACTAAAAATATCAGGGTAGAGTCAACTCGGTTGAAGAAAGAAGTAAAATAGTGTCAGTCTGTATTGACGACAGTTGTTTACCTCGCCAATGCTTTGCGGAAATCCAGGGAACTATTGACGATGATAGTGTCGTTGTGGATCATTTTTGTTAAATTTATATTTATAAACAAATTGTGACAGTTTCTGGAAGAAATACCAGAGATGATTGAGCTATATAGCCGAAAAGTGAACTGAATATATATTTAGTATAAATATGAAGGTCAATCCTGTTTGGTCCAAGGATTTACTATTCACTTAATTTTAAGTATATGTTCTTCTTTTCAAAGAGGAAGATACTAGAGGAATATGTCTTATAAATCCCATCTTCGGATTTAATGCCTATAGGTTTGGTAAAATATTACGATGTGCAACCAATGGATCGAATCGGCTACTACATTTGGTTCTAATGAAATTTAACTTTTGACTTCAGACTTGATCTAGGTTTGCTAAAAGTATTGCGGCGTGTTTGACATTTTTGGATCAAATGGGACATTCTATTCGTTTGATATTTGATTAAAAATTTTCAAGATGTTGACAATAAATGGGGGAGCTAGCCAGGGCCGATGAATCCCATCTTCGGACTTACGCTAGGCCTGTTAAAAAATTATAATGAAATGAAATATTGGATGAAATCTTAATATTTCATTTACTTCATATGGGATTTACACGTTCTCAAAATATTAGACCTCTGTGGGAAAGGTACCACAAAAAATAAATAAAATAAATAAGTAATAATAATTCGTATATTATATGGATAGTGTTCTGAAAGTGTTTCTGCATTTTATGAATGCAATTCCCAAAACTTTAAATAATTTTATAACACCATGGTCAGTAACGGTGTTTAATAACAATGAAATGCAAAACTAACTACACACTCGAGTGGAGAGACGGCGTTTGTAAGAAACATTAGTTTAACGGTTGCAAAACTTTGAAGACGATGCTAAAACAAAACACTGTCGAAGAACGAGTGGAAGTGTTTTTTTTTTTTAAAGTTCAAAAGTCGGACGGATCCGACTATATGATACCCTTCACAACTTTGGATGCATACAAGAAATGCTAATATATACAACAGAACAGACATATAATCTTTAGAGGACCATTGAAATGGAATGGGGTGAAACTAAATGTGTGATCTACATAGATATTTCAACCAATTAAAAAGCCATGTACATACCATTCTGAAATCTATGAAAAATTGTATGTCAATCGGATTCTTTTGTTTACCATTTGTATGAAATAGAGCAAAATAATGTATGTGGAGCTATATGCAAATCTGGACCTAATTGAGCAACCGTGTCATATCCCATTTGGTATGCTGCAACACAGAGCGCTTTCCACAATTTTATCTCGTGTATATGGAGCAGACATAGGCTCCTCGGTGCATCATTTACCAAAAATCTGATGTAACTATATATGAACCCATTTTCACGAAACTTAGCACACATCATTCTGCACTTAATTCAGTACGCTATGCCAAATTTTGTGCACATCGAAATATATATAGGGACGTTGGTGCACCATTTACCTTAAATCGGATGAAAATTTATGGGAGCTATATCTAAATCTGAACCGATTTTCATGAAATTCAACACACATCTTTCTAGACTTAATTTAGTATATATATATTCCAATAGGAATAGATATATTCCAATAATGGCAAAACAAATGAGCTGTACCAAATTTCATTCAAAATCGGATTATAATTGCGACCTGTACTTTGTTTACAATTTAACACCAACAGACGGACGGACATGCATAAATCGACTCAGAAAGTGATTCTATGCATATTCTCAAAAGGAACCATGTGTCTATCTCGTTTCCTTTTGCCTGTTACAAACATAAGCACAAAGACATAATACCCTGTACCACAGTGTGGTGAAGGGTATAAAAACTGTGACTGAAATTATGTTCATTAAAAATGTTTTTTCTGTGTAGAAGAAATAAACCAACATTTTAAAGGCTTGGTTAATATATACGGTTGTTTTATTTGATAGTTTCAAGAAAGAGTGTACTAATATTTCACATTTTTGTAGTTTATTTAAGTTTTGAAGAAACGGTCGGACATTTGTAAATCGAATCCTATTTCCTGAAACGGATTTGGTCCAAACAAGCACGGGGTCTAAAAACAATACTTCAGTGTGGCATATTTTTCGGTTACAAAGTGTATTTAGGGCTACGATTTTTCGACTCAAAAAAGATTAGCTGCATCAGAAATGAATAAAATTTTGCCTATTAATGACTAAAATAAGGCTTATTTCATTCGATTATCGAAGAACATTTGACGTTTTTATTTACAAGTCAGTGTGGTGGCTCAAAAGCTGTTTATTTATATACTTGCTTACAGTGACTAAAACAATTTTACAAAAAAATCGTACAAATGAAAAATTGTAAATGATTTCGGGTGTGAGATTTTTTATAGAATCATCTATCATTTAGATTTTATTTAATCGTAAGCAAAATCTTATCAGAATATTGTACAGGGATAAGAGAATGTAAAAAAGTAATAACCCTAGTGTATACACCTACATTAGCATTAGGCTGATACTATAGGAAGTCTGATTTTCTTTTCAATGAATCAATACCAAAATTTGAACCGATAGATCTCATTATCAATATAAAACATCCTAGGGATAGTAGCAATATGTACTTTATGGGATCAGCGGTGAATTTTAAGTTTCGTTTTGCAGACGGAATGACAAATGATGGCTATGGAGGCTATGGAAAATGTACACTTTTTATTTCATATTGACCATAACTCATCTATCTAATGGTTGTTTAAAATTTCCTCACATATTGAGTACAAATATGTTTTCATATTCACTTTAGCTATTTCATTTAATATCTTCATGTATTTACGATCAGTTGCAAATTTATGATTTAAAATAGCATAACAACAATGGAGATGCTATGCGTATGTATGCTATCTTACAACTAAAATTTCTGTTGACTGGTTGATTGTCAGTCTGTGGTCATCAATTTTTGATTTGCCACTATTGAAGTTATTCGCTACCACAAACATTTGAGTAAAATAATCGACTGGTGGTTACTCTACACTATTGTTGCAATGTAAAATCGAAAGACTTAAGAAACAAACATGATTTGTACGATTCTTTGACAACATTAACATTTGAAGGGGAATTTTTTAATTAATTTAATTAATTTAGATTCAATAATTAAAGAAGTTCTAGACATTATTAATTTTTGAAATTTTCAAAAACCTGTAATTTATTTTTGAATATAGAACTCCCTTAGCCACCTTCCCTTAAATACATATAATAATTAAATACAAATTCGTTGATGTTCCCCACATGTCTTCAATACCCCATGTAGAGTATTAGAAACAAATGAACAAACATATAAATTGGAATTAATGATAAAGGAAACGGAATTGCATTTGATGTCAAATTGAAAAACATTCAGCTGACTAGAAATAACAATATAAAAAACAGCAACAACTTACATTGGTGAATAGCTGGCAGGACTGAAGAGGGTCTCGTTCTGGCGAGCAGGTGTTCTAGCCAAAGCACTTTTAGCCTGTAAAGAAAAACAAAAAAGAACATTAATAAACGAATGAATGCGAAAGAAGTCAGTCATTCATACTCTAAATGTCTGTTGTATGAATCAATAATAATCGATTGAATTGAAGAAACGAAGGAATGAAAGAACAAATTCAACAATAGATGACTATATCCTGAAAGTGGCGATAACAAAAGAAACAATTACAGCGACGTACATAAAGAATAGAACAAAAATATGAAATGTTGTGCAAGAACTTAAAGAAAGACCTGGCAAAGACCATTGTAAAACATTTCAGAATTGCCTCCCTTTTCTTCGCTAAATCGTCGTTTTCTTTTGTTTACCCACTAACAAGTTGCATTGCAAGAAATAATTGAAAATGGAACTGCTGTAATAGAATTGTAATGGGCGTTTTTCTGTATTGTTTTGTGTGAGTGTTGTTAGTTTTCCCCTAATGGCCGGTAAAAGAAAAATTAACACCTGTCGATTTGCCGAGGATGGTAAGTATAAAAAATGGCACTGCATTGATTTTTTCCAGATTAAGGAAGCAAAACAAATATAATAAGTATGTTATGGTTAATAGAGCATTGTAAGCAGGTGTAATTTTAGGGAAATAAATTTTAATAAATCTGTAAATGGGCTTATAGATTTGGAGGAATTTATGTTTCATTTAGTTTAGATATGTCGATTGCAATAAATATTTTAAAAAATCCACGCCTATTTATAGTCATCCGAAAAAAATATTTTTAAAAATCCACGCCTATTTATTATCCTACGAAAAAATATTTTTAAAAATCCACGCCTATTTATTATCCTCCGAAAAAAAAAATATTTTTAAAAATCCACGCCTATTTACACTTACTTGCGCGTTGATATAATCAGCTTGGTCTTCTCGCCGTTTACTGCCAGACCCACATTGGCAGACTTCTTTTCAATTTGTTCAAAGGTGGCTGTGACCGCTCTCAATTTTCGACCCATTATGTCGATGTCATCGGCGTAGGCGAGTAACATGTGTTGTTTGGTATGCAGGGTGCCATTTCTGTTCACCTTTGGCTCTCGTATGATCTTTTCCAGCAGGATCTTAAAAAGGTCACACGACAAACTGTCACCTTGTCTGAATCCTCGTTCGGTATTAAAGGGCTAAGTGCTGATCTTGTGCCAGCTAAAGTTATCCTGCATAGCCGAATTAATTTTGCAGGAATGCCAAACGCAGACATGGCTTTAAACACCTCTGAACGGAATGCGGCTTTATAGTCGACGAATAGGTGGAATGTGGCTATGTGTTTTTCGTGTTTTTCCCAGTATTTGGCGCAGAGTGAAAATCTGGTCAATGGTGGATTTGCCAGGTCTGAAGCCGGATTGGTATGGTCCAATAATGTCATTGATCATTGGCTTCAGTCGTTCACATATCTCGCTGGATAGCACTGTATATGCGATGAGACTTATTCCTCTATATCATATCGTCTAGTTTCCTTTTTTGTGCACGGGAAACAGGATGCTGAGGTTCTAATCATTGGGCATGCATTCCCCTAGCCAAATTGTACTAATCAGCTTGTACATGCTGCTTACCGTAATCCATCGGCAGCTGCTGCTTTATTATTCTTCAGTCGATTGACTGCTATTCAGACCTCATCTTGGCTAGATGGTAAACACTCTATACCGTCATCAATTATTGGTTCTGGGGTATCCTCTTCACCGCTACTATTTGATACAAGAAGTATTTCAAAATGCTCCCTCCAGATCCTCAACACGCTGTGTGTATCTGTAACTATGTTTATTATTCTTCAGTCGATTGACTGCTATTCAGACCTCTTCTTGGCTAGATGGTAAACACTCTATACCGTCATCAATTATTGGTTCTGGGGTATCCTCTTCACCGCTACTATTTGATACAAGAAGTATTTCAAAATGCTCCCTCCAGATCCTCAACACGCTGTGTGTATCTGTAACTATGTTTCCTTCTTCACCTCTACAGGAGGATGTGCCTGCACCAAAGTCTTCGGTTTGGTGTTTTACTCGTTGGTAAAATTTTCGGACTTCATTCTGACTCCTGTACATCTCGATTTGCTCACACTCACAATTTTCTTGCTCTTTCTGAAAATACGTTTCTCCTCTCATTTTCTCCCGACAGTTCTCCATCACATTACGTGTTGCTACTGTCCCCGGAGGTAGCCCTAAACGCTGCGTTTTTCATATCAGTAGCATTAAGACACTCCTGGTCGTACCACGGATTTCTTGATGGTGGTCTTTGGTACCGAAGTGTTGCTTGTGCTGCAGTTTGTAGGGAGTGGGCAATTCTCTACCTTTGTGCTTCTATATTATTATCGGGACAAGGGGTGCTTTCGTCAATCAGTGGGTTAAGTTGGTCGGAGTAGGCTTCTGCTATCTGTTGGCGCTCGTAAATAATGTCTTTGGTCTGTTCATCTTTGTCTTCCGTGGGAGCATGGACGCAAATAAGACTGATGTAGAAGAACTTCGCTATAATGCGGATTATAGCAATTCGCTCGTCTACTGAAGTGAATCTGGAGACGAGGTCTTTTATTCTCCTATTAACCATAAATCCGCAGCCAAACTCACGTTCCATTTCATGGCAGCTATAAAAGAGGGCGTAATCATCTGATTTACTTACGCCAGTCCCTTTCCATCGCATTTCCTGTAAGGCAATAATATCGGCTTTGTACTTCTTGAGTACATCCGACAAAGCGAAAACTGCGCCTGTTCTGTACAAGGTGCGCACATTCCAAGTGCAGATTCGCAGATCGTGGTCCTTTATACGTTTGCGGGGGTCAACAACATTGGGGCGGGGTTGGTTTCTTTTTCGTTGCTTTTTCATAGTAAGAGGGGTTTTCCCAGTGTGGGCAACTGGGTGAACTCGCGGCACATATTACCTCACTATTTCCTGATGAAAATAGCTACCCAAGGTGACACCGCGGGGAGGTCAGTGTCCACAATTGAGATGAAAGAGGGACCAAGCTAAATCTGGGCTTCGCCACGTTAAAGTCAATCAGAGCCGTTGCTTGATATATATCATCTCCTACGTCACCCACGCCTATTTATTGTCCTCCAACCAATTTTTTTTTAATCCACGCCTACTTATAGTACTCCGAAAAAATATTTTTAAAAATCCACTCTTAGTTATAGTTCAATATTTTTTTACGTAAAATTCCTCCTTAAATTCAGAGAAAACAATATTTTAAACCTTGTAACAACTAAACCATCGAGAAAAAATAAGGTAAATGTTTTTGAAAGTCATTCCAGATCAGATATTAAATGTAACGATGAAATGCTGTGAATGTAACAAATAAACAAACGTCGAACTACAACAGCAATGCTCTTCCGAACCACTCCAGTACAGAGAAAGGTAAACAACACAAATTGCTGGTCAAATACATTTGCCCACCACGCGAAAAATAGGCACCTTAAGTAAAGCTATTTCAAGGAGGTAGGAAAAACGTTAAGAGCACTATAGCCCACAGCCCACACATACATACATACATGTATATATGTTTGTGTGTGTGAAATATAAAAAGTCACTTTGGAATGTTGACTGAGCATTGAATAAGACAGGAAGCTTTGTTACAGATGCTGTAGTAAGTTTTTGCTGTTGTTGTTGTTGCTGATTACGGTGGACTGCAACAGCATCTGGTGAAAACATTCTAATGATTGGCATCACCAACATTCTAAACATTTTCAATAACTATTCGATGTTTATATGTCGCTGTCACCATGGTCGTGTTGTTCGTTTTTCTTACAACAACAAAAAAGAAAACAACTGTCGAATGGCACATCCGATGACTCTTCTTCTAGTTGTTGTTGCTGGCGAACTGTTGCTGTCATTGCAATTTCTTAGTTTTTGCTTTATCATCTCGAAGTCGCGCAGAGAACCAACATGTATGTAGTTGGTATGATGACAACATGATTCGCTGGGTTATGGAACAACCGCCACAACAGCCACAGTAACAACAGCAAAACATCCAGAAGTCAACAACTAACATTCACTGATTTAGAAATGATGATAGTTTTGCTCCCGCACTCGAAAAACATCGCAGGAAAAAACAAACATTCAAATCCCCATAACAAAAACAACAACAGCAACATGATCATCAAGTTGTCATCATCTTTGTGGGGCTACTACATACAACTTGTTGCAGTTGCTACGGCTGATGATGGTGGTGATGTTTTGTTATGCGTTGTTGTTGCTGCTGTCGCCATTGTGTCCCCTTGAATTTACAGCTGTTTGCTAAGAACAGCAGCAACACCAACAACAACCAGTGTTGCCAATTTAGCACTTTTAGTGCTAGATTTAGCACTTTTGAATCTTGTTTAGCACCAAAAAAATTGATCTAGCACCTAGCACATTTTTTAGCATTTTTATTTATTTATTAATTTTTTTTTATTTTTTTGAATTAGTTACAATTTTGGGTATTATTTCGATTTCACATTGACACATTAAAATGTCCCTATGTTTCACGCTATGATTTTAATGTTCAATGTTAAAAAAGTACCAGTACATTTGTAAATATGTATTAAAGTTCGGACGGTCAGAACTGTTTGTACCCTGCACCATGTGGAGTGTATTAAAATTTTCTCAAAAAATGGTCGGGTACTTCATACGCTTACTATAGTATCGCCTGCTAGTGGGTTGTTTATTAGGTAAAATGAAAAACCAAATTAAGAGCGAAGTAAAATCCTGGACCTAAATCGGAAAGGAGAAATGAGTTATTTATTCATCGGGAATCCCGAATACCAAATTGTAGCCATTTCAGAGTACCGAAAATGGGTCGCGTCCCACTTTATAATGGGGTTATGTCAAAAGATGGACCTACACTTCGTCGGGAAAAGGTTCAAATCCTTAAAGGACACAAATAGAATAGAATCTTCAAACAGGGGATATGTCCAAACATAGACCTATGTAGAAAATTGTCAGCATAAATATATCCTACCCTTCGGGAACACAGATAATGCGTCTAAAACCTTCCACATAAAGATGGTAGAGCAGTACTTCAATATGAGTACATGTGCCTTGACAATTTCTGCATATATGCCATTCTCCGAAACTCCACAAAAAATTAAAAGTTTCAAATTATAGTCAATTTGATGAAAAACTTGCTCGACGACTCCAAAATGCCTTTCTCTAGGGACTATCTCGAAACATAGATCCACATTGATAATTTTTGGTAGGGACATTTTTACCTAATAAGAAAGCAACATATCGTATTTAGGGGAATCCCCATTCTCGGTTTAAAAAAAATATTTTGTATTTTGATTTAATTCGAATCTTCAAGAATGTCCCTATGAAATTTCAAGTGAAAATCTCAAAAACTCTTGAAGATATAGCCGATTTATTGTGCTTAATGCTATTAAGTGACGGCAAGAGGGCTTCTCAAACTTTAAACGCATTTTTCACCAAACAGCGTTTTTGCGAATGGCGGGCACCATAACTCAAAAACTAATAATTCGATCGATTGCAAATTTTGGGACGTTTCTCTGTGAATGTATAGCTATCGTATGAACTAGGATAAATCCAATCGGTCAAGATCTTCCTTAACGTGGTTTGTGGCAAAAAAATATTGTAAATCATTTTTCTTTTTCTTTAAATCTTCAAACATATATCCGGCCCATTGAAAACCTTGAAAATTTTAAATCGGGAATGGGGATGGGGGATGTTCCCTTAAAGTCAATTCTTCTAATATCTCTTATACAATTTTTAGCACTTTTATTTGGCACTTTTTAAAATTTTTTAGCACTTTCTAGCACTTTTTTAAACAAAATCTAGCATTTTTTATCAACAAAGTTTTGACAACACTGACAACAACTAACAATGCCATCCATTCTTTGCCTGAAGTTGCAAAAAAAGTAGTTTGTTCTGCTGCCATAACAGTTTGTTCGATTGAGTGTTGCGTTAAGTGCAACACAACAACAACAGTGACAACATGCTTAGAGAATTGAAAAGTGTGTAGAAGAAGTTGCAAACTTAATGACATCTATGTTTAGCATACACACTGATATTTATATTTGCAAGTTTTGATAAAACAAAAAAAAACCCTCGAGAAAAAAATTATAAAAACATGCAAATATCGATACTAATAAAATAGTAAAGTCAGTAAGTCGTACCGATTCATTAACGTCCAGACGAAACGACTGAAGCTAGAATCTTGAAATTTTGGGTGAGGGTCACTCTTGGTCCAAAGGTGACAGATAAGGTTGGTTTTTTGGAAATTCGTACTAGAACGGTACTAAAAGTACTAAATTTGATACCATTTGTATTTAGCGAACCGGTAGAGCTAGAACTCTTAAATATTAAATGAGGGTCACTGATGGAGTGTAGAATAGATATATCAAACGGTTTTTTGGACATTCGAACTATAGGTATGTACTAAATTTGGTACAACTTCGTTGCATGTGAATGGAAATTGAAATTTGGAATGCTTAATTCGCATTCCAAATTTCAATTGAGAAGTATGGTCGATATAGTGTAGGTGGTTCTGAAATCCTGTACTCATGTATACGAAAAATACTATATTGTACTATATTTATATACTATATATCAGCGTTGGGGTAGAATTGAGCTAATTAGGAAGTTTTGGAAATTCCTACTAATGTCAACCAAATTTAATATAGAGCTAAATTTTTGTTGCGGCTAAGATTGATGTGTAGGGTTGAGATGTGGAGGTAGTTTTGGAAAAATTTACTATTAGAGAACATTGGTACTAAATAGTTCTAAAATGTTAATAATGTATTGGGTTTTAAATACTTCCAACAAAATCGCTAACGAAGTACCGGGTATATTCTAGTTTACAATAAAAATCAAAGACTATAAATAGGGGTGGAATAGGGGCGTTAAAATATTAAAAATATTTTTTATACCCACAGCCTTTAGGCTAATGAGGGTATATACACTTTGATACGATGAAAATGAGCCTTTTCGAAATATTAGTTTTAGACCCCATGTTTCTTTGGACCAAATCCGTTTCGGCAAATTTAGGGTCGATTTAGCCATGTCCGTCCGTCCGTGCGTTGTCCGTCTGTCTGTCTGGCTGGTGCGCACGATAACTCTCGAAGGCAGCAATCGATTTCATTCAAACTTTGCACATCTTAATATTTCGTCCAAACTTAGTTTAAGTTCGAAGGTGGGGAATATCGGTCCGCTCCTTTTGGTACCTCCCCCACAAAATTGTCAAAATTGTGCTAAAAATTAATTTTATAAAAATTAATATATAATGCAAACGGACTATCCGATTTTATCGAAACTTTGTACAACCTATTATCTTTTCCAAGCCTAGATCAAGTGGGAAGATGGGTCAAATGGTCAAAATTTTCAATATTAGTAAATCCAATATCAGGCGAATGGAAGGTTCGATGTGAACCAAACATTGCACAACCCATTATCCTTACGAAGTCTAAATTAAGTCCGATGATGGGTCCCATTGGTCCACTTCTTCTATGGTCAAAATTTTCAATATTTGTGAATCCAAGATCAGGCAAATGGAATGTCGTATATGAACCAAAATTTTGCACATTATCTTTACGAAGTCGAGATTAAGTCAAAATATGGGACCCAGTAGTCCGCTCCTTCTGGTACCTCCCTCACAAATGGTCAATATTTTATAAAATATTATTAACATTAAATCTGAAACATATTTGATTAAAACATATCTAATAATAAAATATGTGTCAAATTCCGAAGACTTCTGCAAACCACAAGCTGGGGGTATATATCTGTCGGCAACACCGACTGACACTTTTTTAATTGTTTCAATAGCAAGTAGGTGTGGAATTTTTAGAAATATTTATTTCAATCAATCTAAATAGGCGTGGATTTTTTAAAAATAATGTTTCAGGGACAATAGGTGTGCATATTTTTAAAAACATTTTTTAAGATTTTTTAAATTTTTTCGGGACTATTTCATTGAACCTAAATTTTTCCCTGAGTGTTAAATCTCATGTTAAGCAGTCATAAAAAATCTCAACGGAAATGCGTTAAATTTGTTTCGGGATAAACAAACAAACACTTTTGTAATGTCCAGAGTTCGTTTGTTTGCTTTTGTTGTTAGTGGTAAATTTTAAGTTCAAACTGCTTAAAGTTTTCCCCCTCCATGCCCACTATTCGTGTTCATATTGTGAATAGTTTGATATTTTTCATTAGATTTGCCACTACTTTTAATTTTTGATGATGTTCTTCTTTAAATCCATAGCAAACTTAAAAAACACAAAATATTTTCATTTCGTTCGATGTCAATTTTTATCAATGTTCAGCTATCTGCTGAGGCTGCTTCTACTACTTCTTCTTCTTTTCAGAAGTTCTAAAAACAACAGGTGGAATTCTGAACGTTGTTATTTCAAGAGGTTAACGTGCCGTACAAACATCAACGACAGCAAACATCTGTGGCCAATGGAGTGAGTGGAGTGTATTGTCAAATGATGGGAAACTACCACTGCCAATCCTCAAGCAGTAGTCGTACTTAGTAACCGCGTTGAAGGCTAGTTAATGCGAAATGCTTAGTAGGAGAGTTGCTAACTATGAATGTGTACGAGTACAACGATGTTGTTGCTGTTGTGTCGTTGTCACTTAACTATTTGTAAAATTTCCATTGACAATTATATTTAGGTGCGTGTCATTTGTTTATTTCAACTGACGGAAATAAGTTCAGTCGGCTCTTTTGTTTTACTTACTATTTCCTAGATTTAAGTGATCTGAATGGTGTGGTATTTGGATGGATGGATTAGCAGGAAATCGTATAATGTGATCATTGTAAATTAGAATTGGAGTAATGTTCTCAAGTAAATTTTAATATATTTACCTAAGCACGGAAGACATTACAAAGATTTTTATATAGATTTAAGGGGACCCCCCCCCCATTCTCTGTGTCAAAAATTTTTATGATTTAATTCGAATCTACTCTAATTCAAGAATGTCCCTACAAAATTTCAAGTGAAAATCTCATGAACTCTTGAAGATATAGCCGATTTATTGTGTCAACATCAAGTGACGACTAAAGGGCTTCTCAAACTTTAAATGCGTTTTTCTATTTTGCGAATGGCGGGCACGATAACTCAAAAACTAATAACCCAATCGATTCTAAATTTTTACACGTTTCTCTGTGAGTGTATAGTTATCGTATGAACTAGGATAAAGCCAATCGGTAATGATTTTCCAAAAATATTTTTTCAAAGGTCCGCCATTTTGTTAATTTTAGAGCGAAGTCAATTATCCTAGTTCATACGAGAGCCAGACATGTACTCTTTCTAACACCGTTGGAATTTTCGGATTCCGATGTTCCAGTGAGGAGTTATCATGCCCGCCATCAAAAATAAGGACTTTTCTTTAATTACAAAAAACAACAACAAAACAATAACAAAATTATTTTTCGTCTCTTTTAAATCTTCAAATATATATGTGCAAAGTTACAAACCTTAACAAGCATTGGTACTGATTTACCAGCCCATTGAAAATCTTGAAAAATTAAAATCGAGAATGGGTGGGGTTCCCTTAAACACAGTGAACTTTTTTAAAAAGTTCACTGTAACCGAGGAAGGGTTGTTGTGGAAGGGACTACAAATAGGCGTGGCTTTTTAATTTTTTTTGGGAAGGGATTATAAATAGGCATGGCTTTTTAAAAATATTTGTGTTGGAAAGGACTATAAATAGGCGTGGATTTTAAAAAATATTTTTTTGGAAACGACTATAAATAGGCATGTGGGTGGCGTAGGGGATGGTAGATAGATACCAAGCAACGGCTCTGATTGGCTTTAACATTCCGAAGTCCAGGCTTATCTTGGTCCATCTTTCATCTCAATTGTGGACACTGAACTCCCCGCGGTGCCCCGATCAGCGAATCTGCACTTGGAATGTGCGCACGTTGTACAGAACAGAACTCAAGAAGAACAAAGCCGATATTATTGTTTTACAGGAAATGCGATGGAAATGGACTGGCGTAAGTAAATCAGATGATTACGCCCTGTATTATAGCTGCCATGAAACGAGACATGAATTTGACTGCGGATTTATGGTTAACAGGAGAATAAAAGACCTCGTCTACAGATTCACTCCAGTAGATGAGCGAATTGCTATAATCCGTATAAAAGCGAAGTTCTTCTACATCAGTCTCATTTGCGCCCATGCTCCGACCGAAGATAAAGATGAGCAGACCAAAGAGATATTTTACGAGCACCTAGAAACAGCATATAATCGTTGCCCTGGCCATGACATTAAAATTCTGCTAAGACATTTTAATGCAAAAATCGGAAGAGAAAATATCTTTGGTCCCACTGTCGGAAAATTCAGCCTTCTTGAAGAAACATCCGACAAGGGCATGAGGTTGATTGACTTCGCGGCAGCAAAAAACATGGTAGTTAGCAGCACCAGATACAAGCATCTCGATATACACAAGGCCACTTGAATTTCTCCCGATCGAACAACGAGAAATCAAATCAATCATGTTGTGATAGACGGAAAGCATTCATCCAGTGTTTTGGACGTCCGATCGATCCGGGGATCGGCCCGTCTTAATGTAGCAGCAAAGGTGCGATCTAATGTAACACGGAAATTTGACGTCGAAAAGCTATAAACCCAACAGAGAGCAGAAGCCTACTCCGCTCAACTTACCCAATTGCTTGACGAAAGCACCCCTGATCCCGATAATAATATAGAAGCACAATGGTAGAGAATTGCCCACTCCCTACAAACTGCAGCAAAAGCAACACTTGTGTACCAAAGACCACCATCAAGAAATCCGTGGTACGATCAGGAGTGTCGTAATGCTACTGATATGAAAAACGCAGTGTATAGGACAACCTTGCAGACAGTAGCAACACGTTATGCGATGGAGAACTATCGGGAGAAAAGGGAGGAGAAATGTATTTTCAGAAAAAAGAAGAAAGAGCAAGAAAAACGTGAGCGTGAGTAAATCGAGATGTACAGGAGTCAGAATGTAGACCGAAAGTTCTACCAACGGGTAAAACACCAAACCGAAGTCTTTCGTGCAGGCACATCCTCCTATAGAGATAAAAAAGGAAACCTGGTGACAGATACAGACAGCGTGTTGAGGATCTGGAAGGAGGATTTTGAAAAACATCTGGTATCAAATATTAGCCGTGAAGTGGATACCCCAGAAGGACCTCCCGGAGCTCTTTAATACCGAAGGAGGATTTAGACAAGGTGACCGTTTGTCGTGTGACCTTTTTAACATCCTGCTGGAAAAGGTCATACGAGAGGCAAAAGTGAACAGAAATGGCACTCTGTAGACCAAACAACACATGTTACTCGCCTACGCCGATGAAATCGACATAATGGGTCGAACACTGAGAGCGGTAACAGTCACCATTGAACAAATTGTGAAGGAGTGTGCCAAAGTGGGTCTTACAGTAAACGGCGAGATGACCAAGCTGATGGTATCAACGCGTAAGACGTCCCGTAGCCTTGGACCAACTGTGGAATTTGAGAACTACAGCTTCGAGTTAGTCAAAGATTTCATATACCTTGGTACCGCCATAAACAAAAGGATTAACTTCAGTTTTGAAATTTGGAGAAGGATAGTGATGGCCAACAGATGCTACAATGGTAGGAGCAAACAACTCAAAAGCAAGGTCACTATTGAAGCATGGGAACTTGCGCAAGCAGATGAGGCAGCTCTTGGAGTGTTTGAGTGAAAATTTCTCCGAAAGGTCTATGCGCCGATCTGCGTTGACGGTGAATATCGCCGTCGAATGAACCATGACATTGACATTGTTAGACGTATTGAGCTGCAGCGACTACGTTGGCTAGGTTATGTTGTGAGAATGGATGAAGATGCCCCAGCCCAGAAGGCATATAAAAGCGAACCAGCTGATGGTTCACGCAGAAGGGGAAGGGCAAGACTACGATGGAAAGATCAAGTCGAAGACAACATTGCCGAAAATGGTCTTTCAAATTGAAAAAACTGCGCAAAAGACCGACGCGGCTGGAAATATTTTCTAAGCTCGGCTTATGGAACGAAAGTTCTGTCACAAGCCAGCTAAGAAAGTAAGTACAAATAGGCGTGGATTTTTAAAAATATTGTTTAGGAGGACTATAAATAGGCCTGGATTTTTAAAAAATATTGTTAAGGAGGACTGTTATGTTTACAAAATACCTCTGATAGGTATTCTGTTTCCGTTCCTCTAGAAATCTTATCTTAAATTTGTAAGTTCAATCAAAATACAATTACTGTGTCCATATGGATTAATTCATAAATCAATATTATTTCAAAAATATATTTGAAAAATAAATTTCGATTTCCAAAACAAAATCTAAAAAATTCGTTTTTAATTCAATTATTATCAGTTCTTCATCATGATTATGTTAACAATGTATTGTAGTTTGATTACAAAGTCCACGCTGCCCCGCACGTGTAATCAAAAACTCATTCAAAACCAACAATAGTATCGGGGCTATGGAACAATTGCTTTCAAAAAACAAAAATTACCTCTTCAGAGTGAAAAATAAAATGTTAGAGCTGCCGAAAAACCTGAAATAACAATCCATCTTATGACTGACTGAATAACAAACTAGGTGACTGACTGACTTGTTGTGTGTATGATGGTGGTGGTTGGTGTTGGCAAGCCCGCAACTTGTGTTTGTAATAGATGGGGATATGATTAATGAAGACATGTACATCGAAAAATTTTACGCATAATGCAGCGCGGTAATGAAACAAAATTTCTCCCTCTAAAAAAAAGTGAAGAAAAAAAGAAAGCCTTAATTAAAAAATGAAAAAATAAACTATTGAAATAATTCTTGAAATGAGGAACACCACAACAAGACCTAGCAACAAGTAATTTTAACAACAAAATAACCAAACAACCCACAACAACAACTGAACAGAAAAAAAACAAATAGATCAACATTTTGTGATAAGTTTAACCACGAAAAAAAGACAACAGCAACAAAAACCTTAGACAAAGGTCTATCACCGTAACACAGAGTGGGCCTTTAAACCCCTGTCTTAGCAACAACAGCAACAATTAAGCCTGGCCTAAAAAAGAAACACCCGCTTAAAATGGTTATTTTGTATTTATTGAAGTTTTTGTTGTTGCTGCCATTGTTGGAAAAAGAAGAAAAACTAATTTTTCTTTGACGTAAGGTAATTTTTTTCATTCCATTTCATTTCAGCGTTTTTTGTGGCTTAGTTGTTTTTTTCTTTTGGTTTGACTACCAGCGTACAACAAATGCAACAAAGCGTTAAGTGGTAAAGACGCATAACTTTATAACTCACACAGAAATACTGGACGGAATTATAGGGATTTTTAACGAGGTAGGTCTGGGTGAAAAGGGAATGAAATATTTAAGTATTCAACAACTCCAATATCGAAAAAAAAATATTTTTAAAAATTTACGCCCATTTATAGTCGCTTCCAAAAAAATATTTTTAAAGATCCACGCCTATTTATAGTCGCTTCCACAAAAATATTTTTAAAAATCCCCGCCTATTTATAGTCGCTTCCACAAAAATATCTTTAAAAATCCCCGCCTATTTATATTCGCTTCCAAATAAATATTTTTAAAAATCCACGCCTATTTATAGTAGCTTCCAAAAAAATATTTTTAAAGATCAACGCCTATTTATAGTAGCTTCCAAAAAAAAAATATTTTTAAAGATCCACGCCTATTTATAGTAGCTTCCACAAAAATATTTTTAAAGATCCACGCCTCTTTATAGTAGCTTCCACAAACATATTTTTAAAAATCCACGCCTATTTATAGTCGCTTCCACAAAAATATTTTTAAAGATCCACGCCTATTTATAGTAGCTTCCACAAAAATATTTTTAAAGATCCACGCCTATTTATAGGAGCTTCCACAAAAATATTTTTAAAGATCCACGCCTATTTATAGGAGCTTCCACAAAAATATTTTTAAAGATCCACGCCTATTTATAGGAGCTTCCACAAAAATATTTTTAAAAATCCACGCATATTTATATTCGCTTCCAAAAATAAAAATATTTTTAAAGATCCACGCCTATTTATAGTAGCTTCCACAAAAATATTTTTAAAGATCCACGCCTATTTATAGTCGCTTCCACAAAAATATTTTTAAAAATCGACGCCTATTTATAGTCGCTTCCAAAAAAATATTCTTAAAAATCCACTCCTATTTATAGTCCCTTCCAAAAACATATTTTAAAAAATCCACGCCTCCGCAAAAAGTCCACGCCTATTTACTTACTTAGCTGGCTTGTGACAGAACTTTCGTTCCATAAGCCGAGCTTAAAAAAGATTTCAAGGCGCGTCGGTCTTTTGCGAAGTTTTTCCAGTTTGAAAGATCATATTCGACAATGTTGCCTTCGACTTTATCTTTCCATCTTATTCATGGCCTTCCCCTTCTGCGTGTACTATCAGCTGGTTCGCTTTTATATGGCTTTTGGTGCCCCAGCCCAAAAGCCATTCTTACAACATGACCCAGCCAACGTAGTCGCTGCAGCTCAATGCGCTTAACAATGCCGATGTCCGAGAATAGTCCGATGTACAGCTCATTGTTCATTGACGACGATATTCACCATCAACGCAGAGCGGCCCATAGAACTTTCGGAGAATTTTTCTCTCAAACACCCCAAGAGCTACCTCATCTGCTTGCGCAAGTACCCATGCTTAAGATCCATATAACAACACGTGTAGTATCAGCGTCTTGTAAAGTGTGAGTTTCGTCTGGCGGGAGGTGGCCTTGCTTTTGAGTTGCTTACTCAGACCATAGTAGCATCTGTTGGCCAACACAATCCGTCTTCGAATTTCAAAACTGATGTCATTAGTTTTATTTATGGCGGTACCAAGGTATATCAAATCTTTGACTACCTCGAAGCTGTAGTTCTCAAGTTCCACAGTTGGTCCGAGTCTACTGGACGTCTTGGCCGTTGATATCATCAGCTTGGACTTCTCGCCGTTTACTGCCAGATCCACTTTGGCAGACGCCTTCTCAATTTGTTCAAAGGTGGCTGTTACCGCTCTCAATGTTCGACCCATTATGTCGATGTCATCGGCGTAGGCGAGTAACATGTGTTGTTTGGTGTACAGAGTGGCATTTCTGTTCACCTTTGCCTCTCGTATGACCTTTTCCAGCAGGATGTTAAAAAGGTCACACGACAAAGTGTCACCTTGTCTGAATCGTCGTTCGGTATTAAAGGGCTCCGAGAGTTCCTTTCCGACTATAACTGCTGATCTTGTGCCAGTTAAAGTTATCCTGCATAGCCGAATTGAATGCCAAACGCAGACATGGCTTTAAACACCTCTGAACGGATAGGGCTGTTGAAGGCGGCTTTATAGTCGACGAATAAGTGGAATGTGTTTTTCGTGTTTTTTCCAGGACTTGGCGCAAAGTGAAAATCTAGTCAATGGTGGATTTGCCAGGTCTGAAGCCGCATTGATATGGTCCAATAATGTCATTGACCATGGACCTCAGTCGTTTACACACACAGTACGCTGAATATCACTTTATATGCGATGTGAAGAATACTAATTGCTCTAAAGTTGACACATATCGTTTTGTTGCCTTTTTTGTACACCGGAAACAGGATACTGAGGTTCTAATCCTTGGGCATGCATTCATTCCCCTAGCCAAATTGTACTAATCAGCTGGTACATGCTCCTTACCAGCATCTGACAATCAATCTTGAATAGTTCGGCTTGTAACCCATCGACATCTGCTGCTTTATTATTTTTTAGCCGATTGATTGCTATTCTGACCTCATCTTGGCTATGTGGTAAACACTATATACCGTCATCTATTATTGGTTCTGTTGTATCCTCTCCACCGCTACTATTTGATAACAGAAGTTTTTCGAAATGCTCCTTCTAGATCCTCAGCACGCTGCCTGTATCTGTCACCAGGTTTCCTTCTTCATCTCTACAGGAGGATGTGTCTACACCAAAGCCTTCGGTTTGGTGTTTTACTCGTTGGTAAAATTTTCGGACTTCATTCTGACTTCTGTACATCTCGATTTGCTTACGCTCACGTTTTTCTTGTTCTTTCTCAAAATACGTTGCTACTATCTGCAGGGTTGCCCTATAAGCTGCGTTTTTCACATCAGTAGCATTTCGACGTTCCTGATCGTCCCACGGGTTTCTTGATGGTGGTTTTGGTATCCAAGATTTGCTTTTGCTGCAGTTTGTAGGGAGTGGGCAATTCTTTGCCATTGCGCTTCTTTACTATTATCGGGACAAAAAGGGCTTTCCGCAAGTAGGTGGAGAAGTTGAGCGGAGTAGGCCTCTGCTACCTGTTGCGTTTGCAGCTTTCCGACGTCGAGTTTCCGTGTTACATTAGATCGCACCTTTGCTGTTATATTAAGGCTGGTGCGAACATTTGCTGCCACAAGGTAATGGTCCGAATCGATATTCGCTCCTCGTATCCATCGAACGTCTAAAACTCTGGACGAATGCCGTCCGTCTATCACAACATGGTCAGTTTGATTTCTCGTTGCTTAATCAGGAGAAATCCAGGTGGCCTTGTGTATATCGAGGTGATTGAATCTGGCGAATACCATGGTTTTTGCTGCCGCGAAGTTAATCAACCTCATGCCGTTTGTTTCTTTATGGAGTCTTAATTTTTCGACGGTGGGGTCAAAAATATTTCCCCTTTCGAGTTTTTGCATTAAAATTTTAATGTCACGGCCAGGACAGCGGCAATATGCCGCTGTTCATCTTTGTCTTCCGTCGGTGAATGGGAGCAAATAAGACTGATGTAGAAGAACTTCACTTTTATACGGATTACAGCAATTCGCTCATCTGCAGCCAAATTCATGTCTCGTTCCATGGCAGCTATAATACAGGGCGTAATCATCTGATTTACTTACGCCAGTCCCTTTCCATCGCATTTCCTGTAAGGCAATAATATCGTCTTTGTACTTCTTGAGTACATCCGCCAAGGCGAAAACTGCGCCTGTTCTGTGCGCACATTCCAAGTGCAGATTAGCAGATCGTGGTCCTTTACACATTTGCGAGGGTCGTCAACATTGGGGGGTTTTGTTTACTTTTTCGTTGCTTTTTCATACTATTTGTTTCTAGTTCTTATGGGTGAACTTGCGACACATATTAGCTCACTATATGAACGGATGATGATCAGTGTCCACTATTGAGACGAAAGAGGGACCATGATAAGACTGGGCTTCGCCATGTTAAAGCCAATCAGAGCCGTTGCTTGGTATCTATCGTCACCTATTTATAGTCACCTATTTATAGTCCCTGAAAAAATATTTTTTTATAATCCACGCCTATTTATATTGTTCAGAAAAAAATATTTTTAAAATCTACGCTTATTTATAGTCCTCCACATTTTTTTAAAATCCACCCTCGTAATAACATTAAAAAAAACACTGACTGATGTATAGCTAACATGGCTATATAAAAAGAAAGGCAAATGAAAATTTGATTTTTCTAAAAACAAAAACTGAACTTAAAACAAAGTACAACAACAATAACCAAAAATAAGCTATAAACCATTTTTGTTGCTGTTGTTATTTTCAGGTAAACAAATTCAAGCGAAAAGCAATTTAACGTTAAGTAAAGAGTTGATTCAACTTCTATTTTCCCTGTAAGTTTTTTTGCTCTCTTCCAAATTATGGCAATGTAATAGCCAAAATGGCTAACTGACTGATTGATCGGTTGGTTGGCAGTACAAATATAGTTGGGGGAGTTATTTGTATTTTAGATGAAAAACAAAATTACAGTTTTGAAGTTTTCAAGAGAATTTACAAATTAGTAAACAAATTGCGATGGCCAAATATAAATACTATGGAAATGGAAAATTTTATTTTTCTTCCGATTTTCCATAAGGAAAAATTTATTATATTTGTATATAAAAAGAAAATTATATTGATTTTTAATTAGAACCTCGGTTATTGCCTCTTCTGAGGTATAGTTCCACAGACTGACAATACCCTCCACTCTATGGAGGACATTCAAAATACATTTAATCGTTCGGGACCTTTTTCGTCAACAAAATTTCAGACAAATCGCAGAGAACTTTCATTATATCGGAAATTGAGCGGGATCTCTATATGAGGGCCACATCAAAATGTGAATAAATATTGAAAATTTTCTGAGAATATCGTTTTTAACAACTAAGAACCTTGAATGCCAATTCGGTTAGAAAATATTTATAGGACCGTTAAAATACCTTCATCAACCAACGAACCTATATTGAATCCTTTCTCTAGGATCATCAATCATAATCTATAATCATCAAGAAAATTCCTAAATTACGGTTTCTAGAAGACCATAGGGTCTTCTCAGAGGTCAGAATAAATGTTCATAAAATATTGGAAGCTATTCTTAATATCAGATCATTGAAAGTCAGTAGGCCGCCTATAGAAGGTGAGAAAGCACTTTTATAGAAGTACTAGCATATGCCCGCAACTTCGATAGCGAATGTAGGAAATATTTAAAAATGTGTTAATATTTTTTTTATTTTCAGAGAAAACTACATATGTCAGAAAAAACAATCCATACATTAATATCGACTATAAATTAAATTTGTGTGCCATTTAGTATCAAATTTTATGATTCGAGCTCTAAAGGTTCACCCAAATCCAAATTTTTCCATTTAGCACACATTATTTCCATAAGTACCCTCCTCAACCATCTAACTAACCTTCCTGCATACGCCGATCCTATACCCTCACAATGATCCCAAATTCAAATTTCAGGATTCCAAATCTATCGGTTCACCCACAATTAAAATTGTACCGAATTTAGTAGTAGAGTTTCCAAACTTTCTACTTAACCCAAACCAACACCACCACAGTGATCCTAAATCTAACTATCAGGATTCGAACTCTATCGGTTCACCCACAACTCAAATTGTACCAAATTTAGTACACAATAGTAGAATTTCCAAAACCTCTTACTTACCCCAAACCTACACCACCACAGTGAACCTAAATATACGTTTTAGGATTCCAACTCGATTGGTTCACCCACAATTCAAATTGTACCAAATTTAGTAAATAGTTGTACCAATTTCCAAAAAATACTACATACCCCAATCCTACCCCCACACTGATCCTAATCAATGAATTTCCAAACCCTCTTACATACCCCAATCCTACACCTCCACAGGGATCCTAAATTAAAATTTCAGGATTCCAACTCTATCGGTTCACTCCCAATTTAAATTGTACCAAATGTAGTATACTTAGTACAAATTTCTAAAACTTCCTACATACCCCAACCCTACACCCCCACACTGATCCTAAATCAAAATTTCATGATTTCAACTTTATCGGTTTACCCACAATTTAAATTGTACCAAATTTAGTACACATTAGTACAAATTTCTAAAACTTCCTACATATTTCAATCTTACACCTCAACAGTGATCCTGACTCCAAATTTCATGATTCTAGCTCTATTGGTTCACATAAAATTCAAATTGTACCAAATTTAGTACCATTTAGTGCCCATAAGTATTATTTTCTTAACTTGAATCCTGACCCTAATCCTACATCCCTAATCCTACATCCTAACTCCAAACTTCATTGTTCCAGCTCTATCGGTTCACCCAAATCCAAATTGTACCAATTATAGTACGATTTAGTACTTTTTGTACACATAAGTACAAATTTTCAAAACTACGTACATATCCCAATTTTACACTCCGACGGTAATGTTAATTTCAATTTTCAGGATTCCAGTTCGATTTGTACCACCAAAACAAATTTGTACCAAATATAGTACCATATAGTACTTTTCGTACACATGAGTACACGCTTTTCAAACTCTCCTCATATCGACCCTACTTCTCAACGTTATTTTACATTCCAAATTTCAAGTTTTTAGCTCACTCCATTCACATGCTACGAAATTGTACCAAATTTAGTACATTTTCGTACTTTTCGGATAGTTATAGTTCGAATTTCCAAATACCCTTTAGTACATCTATCCTACACTCAATCAACGACCACCAACCCACCCACCGGTTCGCCAAATACAAATGGTATCACATTTAGTACTTTTCGTACCGTTCTAGTACGAATTTCCAAAAACCCAGCCTTATCTGTCATCTTTAGACCAAGAGTGACCCTTACCCAAAATTTCAAGATTCTAGCTTCAGCCGTTTCGTCTGGGCGTTGATGAATCGTTAAATCAGTAATCGTTACTCTTTTATTAGTATAGATTAGTACTTTTTAGTACTATTCGTACCATTCCAGTACGAATTTCCAAAAACCCATCCTTATCTGTAACATTTGGGCCAAGAGTGGCCCTCACCCAAAATTTCAAGAGAGCCTAGTTCTATAACCTTTGAAGCACCTCATAATTTCACTTTGAAAATACCCAAAACCTTCCGAAAATTGTTTCCATAGGTGGTAATGTCAATGAACTCCATATTATATAACATTAACTTATCGTAATCATCATGATCGCCATCACCATCATTGTCGTCTTCGTCATCTTAACTGCTGACTGATAGTCTCGCCATGAAATTAACCTTTAACTTGAGGACGTATAAAATAAATACAAAATTACAAAGTTATCTAAACATTAACTACATCGAGCCTAAGACCCTCAACGGAATTATGGCCATAACCACCATACGGCTGACAACAGAAGGCCCATCATCTTCAGCAGCTGTAACAACACAACAACAACAACTACCACATCAACAAATGAAATAATCATAATAATAGCATTTTTGTTGTAATTTAATGCCACAACATTAACCATTGCCAGAAAATAAGAATCCACTTTAACGCAAAACAATTTTGGAGGGCAGAGAAGAAGCATAGGAAGAGAAGCCGCAGACGATGAACGATCATTTCAAGTGGTGTTGTTAGAGAGACTTGTGCGCGAAGTCCGAGGTGAATAGACGACCAGAGAAGATAACTACTTAAACATCAAGATAAAAAATGGAAACAAAGCAAAGTACCAGCACTACTACAGTCGTCATCATCCATCGAGCCCTTTTGAAGACAAGTAGTTATTCGGCGGCGGTAGTTCAGCTCCTTTAGGCCATTTGGTCTAAATGCCAGTAATCTCAAAAAATATACGGCAAATATGAAATAAACACACATATTTAAATTACTTGGTGTGTGCAGCAACATTGTTGCCAATCGGAAAGAAATGTGTAAATACTTAAGTGTCAGAAAAAGGCTGTGGAATGTCAGATGAGATGATGAAATGTGAGAGATTTAGTAAATGAAAATAATTCTGTGAAAAGTAGTAAACAGTAGGGTAAATTTTTAGTGAATTTTCAGGGAAGATAATGATACAATACTAAACTATTTTTGGAATGAAAAATATTTGTAGGTGACTGCTCTACTTCCGAGTAATTTTTTGGCTAAACTACTATTAAAATTATTATATTCTATATGACTTTGAAGATATACTTTGTTCTTAATACTCGTGTGTTCTGATAATATATTCCATCGCGGAACATTCTGATTTTTTTTGTTTGTTTTGAATAATTCGATATCCGTATACTCAATCTCAGAAATCAGGATAATGGGACTTTAAGGATTTGCAAAGCCTTACCGTAAATTCTGTTTTTTTGTTATTTTTGGGAGTATTTCAACCTTCAGTGCTCTATAATGGTCATTTTGTCCTTCTATAAAGAGACCCTTCAGTCTTTTAAAGGATGAACTTCTTGGCTTCTATAAGAATACCTTTTCGCATTTTAAAATAACTTCTAATCTTCCATAAGAAGACTTTCCGGCTAAAATAACACCATTCAGTCTTCTAGAAAAATACCCTCCCTCCCTCTACAAGAGGATCTTCCGACCTTTCCTAAAAAGATCTTATGGCTTTTTATAAGAAGTCTCTGTGGTTTCCTATAAGAAACCCTTCTGTAATCCTATAAGCGTTACTTCTGGACTCTCTTGACTGTGTTTCTATGAGAAGATCTTCAAGATCATCTTTATTCCATAAAGATGACTTTCAGGTCTTCTATAAAGATCATGAAGAAAACTTTCTGGCTCTTCTATGGAGAAGAATACCTTCTAAAAAGAAGACAGTATGCTGTCTTCTACGAAGACGAAAGCCTTCTGGCTCTCCTATGAAGAGGACCTTCTGGCTCTTCTATGAAGAAAATCTTCTGGCTCCCCCACGAAGAAGATCTCCTGTCTTATTTATGCAGAAGAGCTTATGACTATATGCAAAATACCTTCCAGCTCTTTTATGGTGATGAAGACCCCCCAACTCTTCTATGATGAAGAAGACCTTCAGTTATTCTATGACTATGACCTTCAGCTCTTCTATGAAAAAAACCTTCAGCTCTTCTATGAATATTAAGAAGAAGAAGAATTCTTTAATAAAACTTTTATGGCCTTCTGCAGGAATATCTATAAGAATAACTACTAGACTTCTAAAGTAAGACCTTCTGGCCTTCTTTGAGAAGAATTTTTTGACATCTATTAGAGGATCTGCTTAATGTCTAGGAAAAGACTTCTTGATTTTTATTGAGGTTAATCTGGTAAGAACTTCTGGCCTTATATGAGGAAGATCTGGACTTCAATGAGAAGGAGAGGTATTTTGGTCTTCTTTGAGAAGACCTTCCTTCTACAGGAAGATTTATAAAGTAAGACCTTCTGGCCTTCTTTGAGAATAATTTTTTGACATCTATTAGAGGATATGCTTAATTTGTAGGAAAAGACTTCTTGATTTATATTGAGGTTATTCTGGTAAGAACTTCTGGCCTTATATGAGGAGGACCTGGACTTCAATGAGAAGGGGAGGTATTTTGGTCTTCTTTGAGAAGAACTCCCTGATCTTCTACAGGAAGATTTATAAGAAGGACTCCTGAAGTAAGACCATCTGGCCTTTTCTGAAAAGACTTTTTGGGCGTCTATGAGAGGTCCTTCTGTACTTCTATGAGAAGACATTTTGAATTTCTATTGAGGTGCTTCGGATGATAACTTTAGACCTTATATATGGAAGAACTCCTAGCCTTTTTAATAACAACCTTTGGCCTTCTTATGCAGGATGATCTATAAGAATAACTTCTGCTCCTCTAAAGTAAGAGCTTCTGACCTTCTTTGAGAGGACCTGCTTAATTTCTAGGAGAAGATCTTCTAGTTTTCTATTGAGGTGATTCTGATGAGAACTGCCTTCCTATTGACGTGATTCGGATGAGAACTCCAGGCCTTATATATGGCGGAAGGATAAACTTCGGGTTTTTATGAAGGGCTTCTGGTCTTCTTTAAGAATACATTCTGGCCTTCTAAGTTTTTATGAAAAATCCTACCAGCCTCCTATGAACTCCTTGAAAAGACCGACGGAATTTTATGATAGATTTTTCTGAACTTCTATCTCCTGTTCTAATATGAGAAGTCATTGTGGCCTTGTATTTTTAATGACCGTAAGACCTTCTGTTATTCTATTTTTGGCACTCTCTAAGAAAATCTCCTGGCCTGACTCGAACGTCTAGATTTTGTTCAGGTTGTTGTTGTTGATGAGAACTGCCTTCCTATTGACGTGATTCGGATGAGATCTTCAGGCCTTATATATGGCGGAAGGATAAACTTCGGTTTTTTATGAAGGGCTTCTGGTCTTCTTTAAGAATACATTCTGGTCTTCTAAGTTTTTATGAAAAATCCTACCAGCCTCCTATGAACTCCTTGAAAAGACCGACGGAATTCTATGAGTGATTTTTCTGAACTTCTATATCTTGTTCTAATATGAGAAGTCATTGTGGCCTTGTATGAGTAGGATACCCTCCACACTTTTATGACCGTAAGACTAGTTTTTTTATTGAGGTGATTCTGATGAGAACTGTCTTCCTATTGACATGATTCGGATGAGAACTTCAGGCCTTATATATGGCGGAAGGATAAACTTCGGGGTTTTTTATGAAGGGCTACTGGTCTTCTTTAAGAATACATTCTGGTCTTCTAAGTTTTTATGAAAAGTCCTACCAGCCTCCTATGAACTCCTTGAAAAGACCGACGGAATTTTATGATAGATTTTTCTGAACTTCTATCTCCTGTTCTAATATGAGAAGTCATTGTGGCCTTGTATTTTTAATGACCGTAAGACGTTCTGTTATTCTGTTTCTGGCACTCTCTAAGAAAATCTCCTGGCCTGACTCGAACGTCTAGATTTTGTTCAGGTTGTTGTTGTTGATGAGAACTGCCTTCCTATTGACGTGATTCAGATGAGATCTTCAGGCCTTATATATGGCGGAAGGATAAACTTCGGGTTTTTATGAAGGGCTTCTGGTCTTCTTTAAGAATACATTCTGGCCTTCTAAGTTTTTATGAAAAATCCTACCAGCCTCCTATGAACTCCTTGAAAAGATATATGGAAGAACTCCTAGCCTTTTTAATAACAACCTTTGGCCTTCTTATGCAGGATGATCTATAAGAATAACTTCTGCTCCTCTAAAGTAAGAGCTTCTGACCTTCTTTGAGAGGACCTGCTTAATTTCTAGGAGAAGATCTTCTAGTTTTCTATTGAGGTGATTCTGATGAGAACTGCCTTCCTATTGACGTGATTCGGATGAGAACTCCAGGCCTTATATATGGCGGAAGGATAAACTTCGGGTTTTTATGAAGGGCTTCTGGTCTTCTTTAAGAATACATTCTGGCCTTCTAAGTTTTTATGAAAAATCCTACCAGCCTCCTATGAACTCCTTGAAAAGACCGACGGAATTTTATGATAGATTTTTCTGAACTTCTATCTCCTGTTCTAATATGAGAAGTCATTGTGGCCTTGTATTTTTAATGACCGTAAGACCTTCTGTTATTCTATTTTTGGCACTCTCTAAGAAAATCTCCTGGCCTGACTCGAACGTCTAGATTTTGTTCAGGTTGTTGTTGTTGATGAGAACTGCCTTCCTATTGACGTGATTCGGATGAGATCTTCAGGCCTTATATATGGCGGAAGGATAAACTTCGGTTTTTTATGAAGGGCTTCTGGTCTTCTTTAAGAATACATTCTGGTCTTCTAAGTTTTTATGAAAAATCCTACCAGCCTCCTATGAACTCCTTGAAAAGACCGACGGAATTCTATGAGTGATTTTTCTGAACTTCTATATCTTGTTCTAATATGAGAAGTCATTGTGGCCTTGTATGAGTAGGATACCCTCCACACTTTTATGACCGTAAGACTAGTTTTTTTATTGAGGTGATTCTGATGAGAACTGTCTTCCTATTGACATGATTCGGATGAGAACTTCAGGCCTTATATATGGCGGAAGGATAAACTTCGGGGTTTTTTATGAAGGGCTACTGGTCTTCTTTAAGAATACATTCTGGTCTTCTAAGTTTTTATGAAAAGTCCTACCAGCCTCCTATGAACTCCTTGAAAAGACCGACGGAATTTTATGATAGATTTTTCTGAACTTCTATCTCCTGTTCTAATATGAGAAGTCATTGTGGCCTTGTATTTTTAATGACCGTAAGACGTTCTGTTATTCTGTTTCTGGCACTCTCTAAGAAAATCTCCTGGCCTGACTCGAACGTCTAGATTTATGTTCAGGTTGCTTGACGTTGACCATCACGATGAAAAACTGTATTCATATGTTTCCATCAACATGACATAATGGCAGTGTGTGTTTTCATCCACATATGGAACAACAAAAATAAACACATCACATCTTCGTCCCGAAGTAGGTTGAGACTAACTTGTGGTCATAGAGTGGGTTTCAGCACTTTTTACTCGTGGCATATCAGCGATCAGAGATTTTCGGTTTTAAAAGTTTTATCTAAACATTTATGTCGTATTTTTGTTTAAATGACTCTTTTCATCTGGTCTAGAGTGAGGCCTGGGGTAGGCAACCCGGGGAGGACTAGTGCATCTCTATGGCAGATCTTAAGATCTGCATGAGGAAAAACTACACATAAAATGCATGTTGTAATTAGCATTAAAGGTGATTTTATGTCTTTCTTCTCGGCATATTTGCATTTGTTTGAATGTTTGTTTTTGTTTTTGCTTTTTTCGGGAGGCCTCCAAGATGGATGATGTGCTTGGCAGTGTGTCTGTCTGTTCGAATCGCTATGTTTTCGTAGATGGATTTTCTATGTGTATTTTGTTATGGGCAATTTTATGTTTTGTTTACTTTTTTTCGGTTCGCCATTCGCCTCACCTCTATGCCTTATGCTAATCAAAGTTGGCAAAAGAAAAAAATATTGCCAAGAAATACGTCATTCTGTCCTCCGTGAGCGTGTGTGTCTGTACCGTGAAAGATCAGTGTCTCATAAAATAAGATTATCTTCATTAATACCCTACTGCTGCTCAGCCGTATTGTATGTACGCCTTACGCTCATTTTGGTGACGACTTTCTATGAGTTTGTCCAGCTAGCTAGCTTTCTGTCAGCTAGATGTCTCCCCAGCCAGCCAATGTTGTTTCGCGGTGGCTGGTCGGTATCTGGGCAAATGGCCGATAAGTGATCATATTTGCTGTATTATGTTTACTGCAATTACTTCTCATTACGTGCCAGTTGTCCATATTTAGAGACATTGTTCGACTTGATCAATGGCCAGATAAATTATTTTGAAAAATCATTTTCAATTAAATTAATCAATCATGTTCAGGTTTGGAACGGTAGTGTCCCGCAACACATTCATTATTATTATTATGGCAAAATGTGAAATATGTTTTCAAATTAATTTCACATAAAATAGAATTACCGCCTCGAAAAAAGATCAAAGCATTTAAAATTTATTATAGCAGCTCTAGGAGGGATGGATATGTGGCGGAATGGATTTAAATTGAAATTTTGATTAGGCTGAAACAGGGGTTTGAGTTTTTTTCAGAATGTATGGCAAATATTCAATTTATGTATTCCATTTTTTGCGTTATGTTGTTAGTAATAGCCCTTATGATCCTGGAGGAAGTTCTGTGGATCGCGAGGTACAGTCAGATTTTAGTCAATAAATGACAACATTTTATTCAGACACAAGCTTTATACAGAGACATGACAGGTTGGTTGGTTATTGAAACTATCAAAGTACTTAGACCTATTATATGGGTTCCTCAACAATTTATAGTTTTACACCACAAAATGAGCTCGATCCACACTCCATTATACAAAAATTGTTACAGAGCGTAAAGGTCGTCTAGGTTACGGTAGTCTGGACTTTTTATGAAGAGGAAGACCTGCCTTTTGACTCCTGTACAAAGAAACCATTTTGGTTAGTCTATATAGAAGGACTTCTGGTTCTTCTGTGAAGAACATACTATACACAGTTTCACACCCAACAAGGAACCTGGCAAACGCGTAATTTTACAAAAAGGACATTTTCTGTTCTTATAGAAAATGGTAGAAAACATTCTGGACTTGTTCAGATCTTCAAGTCTTCTGGTGAAGATCTAGGTGAGATTTCTTTGTCAATTCTAGGAAGACCTTCTGGTTGTCTATGAGAAAATTCTATTTACAGCTTACATAAGTTCTTCTACACCATTTATAGGGAGTCCTTGAGTAGGTCTTCTGATATTCTTTCATTGAAAATACGTTCTGGTCCTCTATGAGTATACCTTCTGAGTTCTATGAGAATATCTTCCGGCCTTATAAAATAAGCTCTTCTTATATTGTCTTATAATATTCTTTGGGGGGTTCTGATGGAAAACTTCTTCTGTGATAATTCCTCACGTTTTTGAAGCAATAGTTTTCGGTTACTTATAAGAAGAGGCTCTGGTCTTCTCCAAAAAAAAAAAAAATGTTTTTGACCATCGATAAGATACGTTTTTGGTCTGCTATTAGAAATCCTTTCGGCCTTCTAGGCGAACCTTCTTATTTTACCATCCCATCCCTTTCGGCCTTCTAGGCGAACCTTCTTATTTTACCATCCCATCAGGTTTTTTTTATGGAAATAACTTCTATGAGAAACTCTTATGATATCCTGTGAGGAATCTTCTGACATTCTAGAATGAGATCTTCTGGTATTCTATGAGAATTCCTCGAGTTTTCGAAAAAAAAATTAAATTAGGTCTTCTATAAGAAGAGGTTCTGAGCTCTTCTATGAGAAAGACTTTGAGATCTTCTTTGAGGAAGGCTTTGAGCTCTTCTATGAGGAAGACTTTGAGCTCTTCTATTAGGAAGACCTTGAACTCTGAAGAAGGTCTTCTGGTTTTCTATGAACATGGCATTCTACGATTCTATGAAGAAAGCCTTCAGCTCTTCTATGTAGAAGACGTTGAGCTTTTTTATGGAGATAACCTCGAGCTCTTCTGCAAAGAAGACCTTCATCTCGTCTATGAAGAAGACCTTGACCTCTTCTATGATGAAGAAATAGGGTTCTTCTATGATTAAGACTTTGATCTTTTCTATGGAGGAAGAAGACCTTATTTTGTATGAAGAATTCCTTCAGCTCCTCTTCTTCAATAAGAAGAGGTTCTGATCTTCTATAAAAATATGTTCTTCCCAAACATGAGAGGAAGTCTCCTAAAAAATATTTTAGTTTTCTAGAGAAGAATTCCCTGCTTTCTATGTGAAGACTATCTGGCCATTTAGAAAAAAGAACTTCTGGAGTTTTATGAGTGAAGCTTATGGCATTCTATGGAAATCCATTTTGGTATTCCATTAGAAAATCATACCTTCTTGCAGCAACGTACACAGGATTTCATTTCGGGGGGGGCCCGGTAGTACAAAATGAAAAAATTCGCTGTTGCAAACATAAATTTACTGTGGAAAATTTTCATTTCGGGGGGGGGGGGGGGGGGGGGGGGGCCCGGGCCCCCAGGGCCGCCCCCCTGCGTACGTCCCTGCCTTTTTGTATCGGAAAATTTTCTGAGAAGACTTTCTGGCATTAAAAAATATTTTTTTGGACTTCATAAGCGCTCTTTCGTAATCTTAAAACATATTTATGTTCATAGATTTAATGCAACTATCCCAAATAGGATATGCACAAAATTTGACATCGCTACATCCTTGCATTCGGGAGATACAGTACATTCTTTCTGAAAAATTAAAGTCCAATATCAAGAAAACCAAATTCAAAATGGACCGAAAAATCATTTTAAATTATTCTCTATATTCATTTTTACAAGAATCAAAAATAATTCTGATGGCAGAATTCGTACAATTTGAATACGAAGCGGTTTAAATAATTTGGACTGTATACACAAATTAGTACTGTACACAAACTTACCCTCTTCTCAATATTGAAAAGCTCATAACTTTACCAAAATTTGGGATTTTTTCGATTTTTCTTTTGATTTGTGTCGTCCATAATCAGGTCTTGGCATATGAAATCCAAATAATATATATCTACTAGCTGCATATTAAATATAAGCTCTAAAACATTTTGTTGCCTGTGGGCAACATTGGGCCACAAAGGGTTAATTTCTAGTATTACATGAGAAGATTCAGGGAAAATGTCATAGTCTTTTAGGGGAAGACATTATGTCTTTATATCAGAAAATCTTATGTCGCTCTCTCTGAAGATCGGTGAGAAGATTTTCTGATCGTCTTGATCAGAATTTTTTTAATGGAAGATTCAGGGTACATTTTCATGTCTTGAGTCCATGAAATGACTTTCTATGAGAAGACCTTCAGGATTTCTTATGAAATAAATATACAAGTCTTCTAGTGGAACCCTTCTGCATTTTTTCTGATGTCCTAATGGACTTCTATGACAAAATCATTTGGCCTTCTAGGAAAAAATCTTCTGCTTACTAGAAAAAAATTGTTAAAGTGAATATATTGGAAAGATTCCATTGGGAAGGCCTTACGGCATCCCATTAAAAATCAATAAATATTCTAAGAGAAGAGCTTTTGAGAACATTGTCTGCTTATTTGTGATAAAGCCTTTGGTTTTCTAGAAAAGATTTTCTAGTCATTCAGAGAGGAGTTTCTAGTATTTCTAGAATTATAGAGATTACCTTCTGATCCCTAGAGAAAGACATTCAGGTCGTTCTATATCTACGTCAGTGAAAAATTCTGGCCTTGAATAAGAAGTTTTTGTCGGGCTCCGATAAGATGACTTTGTGGTCATCTATGCTATGATCTACTAAACTTTCGTGAGTATCCATTCCTTCATTATAATGCTTCAAGCCTGTATTGGTACTAGAAAAAATATTCTTTAAAAAATTCACGTCTGTATTAATCCTTGAAAAAATCCACGCCTGTATTGGTACTCGAAAAAATATGCTGTAAAAGTCCACGAAGAGCTCAAGGTATTATTTATAGAACAGCCGAAGGACTTCTTCACAGCAGAGATGAAGGTTTTCTTCATAGAAGAGCATATCATATATCCTTATTAATCCTTGGAAAATCTTCTCTAAAAAGTTCACACCTTGAAAAAATCGAGTTCTTGGAAAATGTTTTTTTTTAAATACTCGCATTTTTATTCTTTAAAAAATATATATTGAAAAAACCTTATAAGAAGTCCTTAACAAATTGCAATGGTAAATAAACAAATTACGACCTTTCACGTTTTTAACATAATAAATTTGGCGAATTAATAATTTCTTGTGAGAGAAATGTAACCGTACCTATTGTAAATTGCAATGAAAAGTTGAACAAAAAATCACATTTTTCTTTTTTTACTGTTGTTGTCGATCTTGTAACATCATTTATCATTATCACAGTTTACAATCTATTAACGCTAGCTGTTACATTGGCTTCCAATGTCTTTGCAATGTTGCATTTTATGGTTGTGCTTCTAAGTGTTTTTGTTGTTGGTGAAATGAAATTTAACACCTCCATCTTCGACCTGCTGTGATTTTCGATTATAGTCGAAAATTGTGGTGATGGTGGTGTCAATTGTGTGAAAATTTGTTTATCATATAAATTACAAATGTTTATGGAGTCCGGGTAGAGTGGATATTGATGTTGGAAAAAAAATAATTGATATTTCAATTATGGTTTTAGTATTTTATGGCAATGATTAATTGTGCGATATTATGGGCTTGTGAATTTTTAAAAGGTCAATTTAAAGGTTTTATTATGTATAAAGAATAGGCAAATACTTACACATATTTATTGAAATGGAAATTCGTAGTTACCTGAAAGAAAAAAATAATAATTAACACATTGGTGATTGATCTGGATTAGAAGTACTAAATGATTAATAATTGTATTATTGGGTGACGAACAAATATAGAATCATGACATTTAGTTCGATACCTCAATTATTATGTTGAATTGTAATATGGATGTGAAAAGATTTTAATGAAATTATGACGCCGTTTTTAGGATTTATACAAAATTTGACGACCCTTTGTATTGATTTTAGAAATTCGTGTCAAAAACATACAAAAAGTAATTAATACTTCTAAATTTGGAATATTTTATTTAATAAATTTATGTAAAATTTTTGAAATCCGGCATAAAGATTTATCTGTAACATTGGTATCAATATTCGAGAACATATTTTTAAAATTGTCCGTCTGTTGAAATTTTGGTAGGGCTCGCAATTTTTTAGGTACACCTATGACCATTGCACATACATTGCTCATACTCCTACGATGTAATGGGATTTATGGGTCCACGCTTTGGTAGCAAATTTTCCTTCCAAAAAAAAAAAATCGATTTCAGTTTAATTTTAAAATTAGTTTTCATACCTCCCAAATGTCTAAAATTTGGGAAGTTTGGGCACATTTTTCAACCGAATTGGTTTCAACTTGACCTTTTGTCAAATTTCCTACCAAAAATAAATATGTTGAAGTCCCAATTTTTGGTATTTTTAATTTAATGGTGTAAATTTCAGATATGTTTTTCAAGCGATTTGATTCTAATTTTATATTTTGAATTTTTTTTGGTATATTAGGGTATATTTGGGTATCTTAGGGTATAGCATCCAACAACTTCGCACAAAGTAATATTTTATGGCCAAATGTATAGCCTATCGGTCCACTACTTCTGTAACTCCCAAATGGTTAATAACTTTAAAAATAGTAAATCCCAGGTACCTCTTCCACAAATTGTCAACATCTTGACCAATAGAGGCCTAGGCCTGAAAGCACCAATAAAATTCAGGAATGGTTTAATACTTACCCGCATAACTTTAAATCATTATTTTTGTACCCCCAGCCATATGGCTAATTAGGGTATATACATATCGTATATTGATACTGCAAAAATGTGCCTCTTGAAATATTGTTTTAGACCCCACGTTTCTTTTCACTAAATCCGTTTCAGACAATTTGGACTTGATTTACAAATGCCCGTATGTCTGGCCGGCTGGAGCGCACGATAACTCTCGAAGATATTTTATTTTATTCAGATTTTATTCAAACTTTGCACATTGTAATATTTCTACTAAACTTAATTCAAGTTCAAAGATTGGGAATATCGGCCCACTCCTTCTGGTACCTCTCCACAAAATGATGCTAAACAATATACAAATTATAGGACGGGACTCATTGGTTTCCTCCTACTGGTACCTCCCCACAAATGGTCAAATTTAGAAATGGAATGTCTGATTTGGACCAAACTTTGCACGACCTATTATCTTTATCAAGCCTAGATTAAGTCCGAAGATGGGACCTATATGGTACCTACCCCACAAGTGGTCAACACTTTCAATGTTTATAAATCCAATATCAGGCAAATCGAATGTCTAATTTGAACCAAAATGTGCAGAATCTATTGTCCTTTTTAAGCCTAGATTGATTAAGTCCGAAGGTGAGACCCTTCGGCTCTCTCCCTCCGGTACCTCCTCGACAAAGAGTCAACATTTTATGAACATATAAATTTAATTTGAAGCGAATTGAATAACCAATTGATCAACATTAAATCCGCAACCTCTTTGATAAAAACATTCACCTTAAATAAAGCGAATAATAAATTCTGTGTGTAATTCCGAAGATCTCCACCAATCATAAGCTGAGTGTATATAGCTTTCGGCAACATCGACTGACACTTTTTTTATTTGTTTTTGAAGTGACATGTTTTCAATCAAATCGAATGAGGAATAGTTCTGTAAAACATTGCGTCCTTCCATTTCGAGTCCTTGTGTGTGATTTTAGTCCCTATTTTCTTGAACCATAAATTAAATGCTATATGACAAGATTTTTTGACCTCCAAATATTTAAAAAGGTCGTTCATAAGATTTTAAATACGGTCCTCAAAGACAAGAAATCTATATTCGTATGTTTTCATCGTCCTTTTCTAGAAAACCTTATATCTACAAACACTAATAAATTTCATATAAATTGTTGATTTTGAAGAACTGTCGGATCCGTTTTCCATTTTTATCATAAAATATTAGGTTGGGGAAAAAGAAATTCATTAGGCCGGTCGTTGAAAATAATAAAATCGGAGAAATGATCGAAGTTGACCGGCATGACCGGCATGACCGCCCAAGAGCTAAATGACCGCAAAAGAGCCGAATGAGAAATGGATCACATACGACAATCCTGTGCGAAAACGATCGTGTTCAAAGAGCGTTGAAGTCACCTCAAACGGTGGCCGAACAAACGGCCAGAAAGGTTCTGCTATGCATTTGGTTAGACTAGAAGGGGATTATTTATTATAAGTTGTTTCCATGTGGCCAAACGCTAAATTGTGATATATACTGTAAACAACTGAACCGTTTGAAGATAGCAATTGACCAGAAACGGCCAGAATTGGCCAACAGGAGAGTTGTTGTGTTCCACCAGGATAACGCTAGGCCATACACATCTACAGTGGCTCGCCAGAAACTTCGGGAGCTTGGTTGGGAAGATTTAATGCATCCGCCATACCGGCATCAAGCGATTATCATCTTTTTCTTGCATTGCAAAATTTCTTTAATGATAAAAAATTGGTATCTAGAAAATATTGTGAAATTCGACTACTAGAGTTTTTTGCAAATAAAGAGCAGGACTTCTATGAGGGAGACATTATGAAGTTACTTTTAAAATGGCAACAAATCATACAACAAAACGGTGCATATTTGGTCCAAATCGGACATTTCGAATCATGTTAAATAAAGTCCCATAGTTCGTAGAAAAATAATTGATTTCTTTTTCCCCAACCTAATATATATGTTTATGCTTAAGGAGTTAATAAAATTGATTCGCTGTAGAAAAGTCCAGATTTCTAATCTTTTAATCAGATTTTCGGATACATGGCCTGTATTTTTGTACTAGTTATAATCAATCGATTAAACTTATATACATATCATTTGAACTATACATACACAAATTTGACCTAAGGCGAATTTGTCCTTCTGCGTTCTTAACATACTTGTCAATGGCATGTAACCTCATATGGAATTTTACACCCCCCAAATCATGACCACCATTTTGTGTCACCGTGAATTTATTCCTCTTTATTCGATGTGAAAATAGTCTCCAAACTAATTTAACAAATTTGTTAATTCGAAAAATGGGATTGTCGCGTTACCATACACTTCTTGAACTCTACATCAAAAAATCTCAGCAACATTGTTGCAGTTCCACTCGAAGGACTTAAGCATTGAACTTTGAAACCCATTAATTACAGAAGTAAGAGAGAAAGAGACCTGAGGGAAAAAAAAACATTAACTGAAAATAGGAAGTTTGTTTATGGCACCTTTAAAGAAGAGGTTCACCAAATTTGGCGCCAACACAAATCCGCAAACAAAAAGATATCACCTATGAAATTGTAAAGAAGAAAACAGAAATAATACAATTTTTTGGCAACGATAAATTATGGTTACCCCCGAGAAAAAAGAGAAAGAAACAAATCACGGTCTAAAGCAAAAAAAAAAAAAAAAAAATCCCCGAACCCATTCGAAAAGCATTAACCAAATGCATTTGAAGATACAGTTGGATAGAAAAATTTCTTTGAGAAAGATGCTGCTTATTGCTGTTGCCCTGGGTTAGGAGTGTGGGGTGGGCAATAAATCAGTGAATAAACAACATTGCCTTCAATCAGATCCAATGAAATGCAATGGACAACATTTCACAATGATTGATACATTTTGCTTATTAACCGACCAACCGAACCAAATCAAGCAAGGAAACTGGTCAATGATGTAAACTATCGTTCAATAACCGAACGAACAACCCACAATGCCAAGGCACCACCATCGATTTATGTTGGAAAATGACCATAGTAGTTGGAGTAAAAGAAGAAGAACTGCATCCTCGCCATCATGGTAGAATACCAGCAGATCTAGCTGCAAATATTGAAATGTCTTGTAATAAAACATCCCTTTCACCAGATTGACAACGGTTGTAAATAAAACGACAGGACCTACCAGAATTGTAAAAAAAAAAATCTGGAAAAAAAGTTTGTCTTCCATACAAACTTCCATTACGTTCCTTGGGTATGATTGCTGTTGTCTTCAGCATTGGCAGAAGATTAACAACAAATCCAAAATAAACTTAGATGTCAAGAAATTTTCCAATAACAACAACAACGAATAAAATTTCAAGATCATGTGGTAGGAACATCAATTGATGTATCGTAGAGCAATGAATCCTAACATATCATTAATATGCAATAGTGAGTTGAAGAAGAGTGTCCGACTCTCGAGGAAAAATAAAAGAAATATGAAAGCGTTGATTTTTTTAAATATCAAGACGGGGATTTTTCACTTATCTGGTTTGTGGCAGAACTTTCGCTCCATAAGCCGAGCTTAGAAAAGATTTCCACGCGTCGATCTTTTGCGCAGTTTTTCTAGTTTAAAAGATCATTTTCGGCGATGTTGTCTTCGACTTGGGGCATCTTCATACATTCTCACAACATGACCTAGCCAACGTAGTCGCTGCAGCTCAATACGTCTAACAATGTCGATGTCCGAGAATAGCTGGTACAACTCATGGTTCATTCGACGGCGATATTCACCGTCAACGCACATCGGCCCATAGATCTTTCGGAGAATTTTTCTCTCAAACACTCCAAGAGCTGCTTGTGTAAGTACCCATGCTTCAGATACGTATATACGGGTAGTATCAGCGTCTTGTAGAGTGTGAGTTTGGTCTGGCAAGAGGTGGGAGCAAACTTTTGAGTTGTTTGCTCAGACCATAGTAGCATCGGTTGCCCATCACTATCCTTCTCCGAATTTCAAAACTGATGTCTTTCGTTTTATTTATGGCGGTACCAAGGTATATAAAATCGTTGACTACCTCGAAGCTGTAGTTCTCAAGTTCCACAGTTGGTCCGAGTCTACTGGACGTCTTGTGCGTTGATACCATCAGCTTGGTCTTCTCGCCGTTTACTACCCACTTAGGCAGACTCCTTCTCAATTTGTTCAAAGGTGGCTGTTACCACTCTCAATGTTCGACCCATTATGTCGATGTCATCGGCGTAGGCGAGTAACATGTTTTGTTTGGTGTACAGAGTGCCATTTCTGTTCACTTTTGCCTCTCGTATGACCTTTTCCAGCAGGATGTTAAAAAGGTCACACGACAAACTATCACCTTGTTTGAATCCTCGTTCGGTATTAAAGGGCTCCTAGAGGTCCTTCCGACTTTAACTGCTGATCTTGTGGCTGTTAAAGTTATCCTGCATAGCCGAATTGATTTTGCAGGAATGCCATACGCAGATATGGCTTTATACACCTCTGAACAGATAGGGCTGTCGAAGGCGGCTTTATAGTCGACGAATAGATGGAATGTGTCGATGTGTTTTTCGTGGGGTTTTTTTTCCAGGATTTGGCGCAGAGTGAAAATCTGGTCAATGGTGGATTTGCCAGGTCTGAAGCCACATTGGTATGGTCCATTAATGTCATTGACCATTGGCTTCAGTCGTCCACACAGTACGCTGGATAGCACTTTATATGCGATGGGAAGAAGATTTATTCCTCTATAGTTGGCACATATCGTCTTGTCTCCTTTTTTGTGCACGGGACACAGGATACTGAGGTTCCAATCATTGGGCATGCATTCTTCTAGCCAAATTGTAATAATCAGCTGGTGCATGCTCCTGACCAGCATCTGAACACCAGTCTTGAATAGTTCGGCTTGTAACCCATGCTGCTTTATTATTCTTCAGCCGTTTGTATCTGTCACTTGGTTTCCTTCTCTATCTCTACAGGAGAATGTGCCTGC
>NW_026882644.1:0-41724 GCF_032173495.1 Musca vetustissima
TGTAGGTACATGGACTTACATTGGAAATGTTCTGTAAAGAAGTTGTTACGCAACGTAGGTACCGGAATACCAAATTACAGCCTTATTTTTCAAAATAGCCAAAATTGGGGATATTGTTACATGGGGGCTATACCAAAACGATATAGAAAATATGTTCCAGAAAAACTTGACACCCAAATAAATTGATATTGATAATATATAGTGGGAAGATTTTCTTCCTAATGATAATCTAAAATATATAATGATAGCCAATTTGAGCAAATATTTGCTTAAGGGGACTCCCCCCCCCTCTCCCATTCTCGATCAAATTTTTTTGATTTAATTCGAATCTACATTAATTCAAGAATGTCCCTACAAAATTTCAAGTGAAAATCTCAAGAACTTTTGAAGATATAGCCGATTTATTGTGTCAGCATCAAGTGACGGCTAAAGGGCTTCTCAAAGTTTAAACGCGTTTTTCTCTTTTGCGAATGGCGGGCACGATAACTCAAAAACTAATAATCCAATCGATTCCAAATGTTTACACGATCCTTCTTATTTTTTAACTTGGTTTTTGGTCAAAAATCGGTGATTTTCCAAAAATATTTTTTCAAAGGTCCGCCATTTCGTTAATTTTAGAGCGAAGTCAATAATCATAGTTCATACCAGAGCCGGACATGTACTCTTGGAATTTTCGGATTCCGATGTTCCAGTGAGGAGTTATCATGCCCGCCATCAAAAATAAGGAATTTTCTTTAATTACAAAAAACAACAACAAAATTTTTTTGTAAATTATTTTTCTTCTCTTTTAATTCCTCAAATATATATGTGCAAAGTTACAAACCTTAACAAGCATTGGTATTGATTTGCCAGCTCATTGAAAATCTTGAACAATTAAAATCGTGAGGTGGGGGGTCCCCTTAAACTCCCTAGAATACCGATGTTTTGAGGATACACCGAAACATGCTTCAATATTGATAGATTTGTTTGGAAAATTCCAAACAACATATCCCATAAAAGTTATGCATTTAGATTGCAAGCACATAGATTTTTTTCTGAATATAAAATAAAAAAGAAAGGGGTTTGTTGGTTTTATTGGCAATAAAATAGAAGTGAAATCTAAATCTGAGTCAGGAAAGTGTTCGTCATTGATGTAATGAAAACATTTTCAGAATTTTATACTTTGCATTTTTTTACTTTCACGCAGCTAAGTCGCATATGAAATTTCCAATCAGTTTTAAATATTAAATTAAAGTAGCCTCAAATAAAAAAATCGTTTTTTATTCCTTCATATATGGTTGAAATCGTTTATAATGACATATCGGTTACAAGGGCTGTATTTAAAAGGACCACCCTTCAATTGACTTTGTTTATAGGGACTATGGCTTACAACGACCAATTTCGGGAATCGTTTGACCGTCGATTGTACTTATGTAGCGCGTGCGGTACGGATCGGTTTTTCGGTATTTCGAAGGTACTAACCACAACTTATCTACATCTGTTTTAGGGTTTTTTACTCCTAAATTTTTATGTTTATCTTATGGTAAAGGATAGAAAGAATTTGGCACATGATTTTTGTAATTTTCCGCTTATTTTAAAATTATTCCTGTTAAGAAGACTTTTCAACAGTTATCCAACCCAAAAATATTATTTTCATTGTAAATATTTTCAGAAAAAAAAAACAAATATTTAAAACAACAGACAATTTAAAACAACCTCATGAAGGAAGTAAATTTGAACAATTTCCGGTATAATGGCTAAGCAAACAATTCGTGATATTTCTCTTACTTTGTGCTTCCCCTTGGGTTGTGGCAATTTAGGTAGAAATAAAATAAAAACACTTTTGAAGCAATAGAATCAAGTATTTGAATGAAACGTGACATTTTTGAAATTTAGAAATTGACAATAGAGTAAATACAATTTTTTTTATTTTTGGTCAGCGAAATGTCATTGAACCTTCAGCTGATGGAGATGGCCAAAAATAGAAGTAAACGTCCAAAAATAAAAAGGAATAAAATCCACTTCCGGAAAAAATTGTTGACTGTTCCTAGAAGGAAGACAAATGTTGAACTTTGACAAATTTGAATTTAATTCGCATATGCAAGTTTCGCATCATTGTAGTTATCAACAAACCTTTTAATAGCCCAATATGGAAGCCGCTTAACCAAGCGAAACGCGTCGCATTGTGGCTGGCTTTCCTTTTCATTGCAAATTTAGATCATCAAGCTCGACTCGAAAGAGTATAAATAATCACTTAAAGTAAATAAACCATTGTAGAAATAAATTAATATAATTGGAATGACAAGAAGAGATTGTGGCTGTAGTTAGAAAATAAAAAAAATTGGAGTTGATAAATTATTATGCAGCAGCTTCCAAAAAGTATGATGCAATTGAAGAAGGTTTAAAAATAGCATCCGTAATAAAGCAATTTTATTTAAATAATTATTTAATTTATATAAACTGTCTGCGCCACGATTTGTTCTAGTTTAAAATACTTGTCGGTTTTTTGTATGAATAATTTTATTTTAATTTCTGTTTTTGTGGGCCAACCACTTCCTTTTGCCACAATTTAAGTCAGAAATGTTCATTTCCTTGTCGTTAAGCTGTTTGCTGCAAAACATTTGCCTTCATCGTCGTCGTCGTGCTGGTCGGGGTCTTCTGACTTATTTACATTTTCCAACTCATTAAACATTTTAATCTCCTTTCATTTGCTTGTTTTGACACTGTCCGTTTTGGGTTGTTGTTTTTTTTTCCTTTTTGCGATTTGTTGATGTTGTTGGTTTTTTCATTGTCCGCTCAGACAATTGTTCACTAACTGTTGTTTGAGCTGTCAACGTTTCATTTACATTTATTTGGTATTTTCATTTCATTAAAATATTTTTTAGATTTTTTCTTATGGTCAACCATGAAATGGAGATAAATATGTCAGTTGCAGATGTCTCCTCTTGTGTCGCTTTAATGTTTTTTTCTCTCTTTTTTGTTTTTGCTGAGGGTTTTAATTTTTCATGGATTTAAATTTAATGAAAGTGAATGTTAAAATATCTGACAAGTAGACGACTATGATGAATGGCATTTTATTATTTATTTAAATTTTTTTGTCATTAGGAATTTTCAAGTGCAAATTAAAAGTCAAAGAAAATGTTATGGAAATGGCTCAAAACTTAAGAGTGTTTATGAATTTTTAATAGGGAAATTATCGTGGCACAAAAATCAATCCTTAGAATCATCTGCATCAGATTACATGATAATTTAAAGTTATAAGTAAACAAAAAATCAATCGAATTCAATAAAAAATCAAGTATTAAAATGCGATGCTTCATATATTATTTAAAGTTGGATTTTTTATGATGGTTCTTCAAAACGTTAGTAGACTTATATGATGTCGATGTCGAAGTCCATTTTGTATGCTTTTATACGAAACTGAGAATGTTTTTCAACTAAGAAAAATGCAAACTAATTACATGGAATTCTACGGAAAATTAAGTCGAATATTGTGTCTTATAGACGACATAAAATATATTACACCTATTATTGTAAAATCTAAATATTAAGAGTGATTTTAGGTTACAAAAGTCGCAAGTGACAAATTGCAGAAACCACTATACTCTTGAAACTACTCAAAGAAAATTGTATATGTTATTTACCAAAAGAATATAAAGCAGAAAAAAATAATTACAAGGACACAAAAATAACACTTTGCAGTTGGGTGACAATTTCCTTATGGGGAAGAAAGACCTTAGCGAGCCTAGAATTATGGTGCAATGATTTTTTCGCTGGTTACTCTAAAGTTCATGACAAAACTGAGTTTTCATTTTTATACTCTTCACAACAGTGTGGTACAGAGTATTATGTATTTGTGCATATGTTTGTAACAGGCAAAAGGAAACGAGATAGACACATGGTACCTTTTGAGAATATGCATAGAATCACATTCTAAGTCGATTTATGCATGTCCGTCCGTCTGTCTGTCCACGTTAAATTGTAAACAAAGTACAGGTCGCATTCATGATCCAAATTGCATGAAATTTGACATAGGTCACCTATTTTGGCCCAAGGACGAACCCCATTGAAATTGGGAAAAATCGGTTCAGATTTAGATATAGCTCCCAAATATATTTTCGTCCGATTTAATGTAAACGGTCCCTATATATCTTTCGATGTGCACGAAATTTGGCACAGCCTAATAATTTAGGTATAGAATGATGTTTGTTAAGTTTCCTGAAAGTCGGTTCAGATGTATATATAGCTCCCATATATATTTTCGTCCGATTTAATGTAAATGGTGCACCAAAGTCCCTATATTTCTTTTGATTTGCACGAACTTTGGCACAGCGTAATGAATTAGGTCTAGAATGATGTGTGTTAAGTTTCATGAATATCGGTTCAGACTTATATATATATATATATATATATATTCTTCCGATTTTATGTAAAAGGTGCACCAAAGTCAATATATATATATATTTTTCTGTGCGTAAAGTTTCCTGAACATCGATTCAGATTTAGATATTTAGATATTGCTGCTCAAAGTCAATATATATTTTTCGATTTACACGATATTTTGCATAGCGTAATGAATTAGGTCTAGAATGATGTGTGTTAAGATTTCTGAAAATCGGTCCAGATTTACATATAGCACCCATATATATTTTCGTTCGATTTAATGTAAATGGTGCACCAAAGTCCACATATATCGTTCGATTTGCACGAAATTTGGCATAGCGTACTGGATAAAGTCTAGAATGATGTATGTTAAGTTTCATGAAAATCGGTTCAGATATAGCTCCCATATATATTTTTTTCTGTTTTAATGTAAATGGTATATTAAAGACCCTAAAGTTTGGAAAGTTTTGTTGGAATCGGTTCAAATTTGGATAGAGCTACCATATATATTTTCTCCCGATTTTAAGTAAATGATGTATCAAAATCTCAAAATGTGGCCGATATGCACAAAACATATTGAAATTAGTATAACTTAACCTGTGACAAGTTTCGATGAAATTGGTATAGATTTCGATATGGCTTTTATATAAATTTTCGTCCGATTTTAAGTAAATGTTGCACCAAACTCCTCATGTTTATCAGATATTTATTCAAATAATCAACGGGTATCCGATTGATATTTGCTTTAAATTGATTTACATATTTTTGTCCCATTTTTTGTCTGACCAAATGAAAAATTTAGCATAGGTTGCAGAATGGCATGTTTATGGATCCAATTTCACTTTACTGGTCCCTCAAAAATGCGACGTCTCTTAGGATTCATCTGTTGAATATACATAAATCACATTGAGTATCAAATTTTCATACTAAAAATCATCAATATTGGTTTCGTTTTAAAGATAGCCTACATATAACGGTACGTGTATGATTCGGTATTTTGAGGATACCTACCAAAAAATTTATTCAACAATTTCAGTTGCTTTGTATGTTCACCTCATGGTGGAGGGTTCACTGAAACCCCGAAATGCATAATTACAACCACATCCGTTGAAAATCGAGGCTAAAACTTTGACATACTGGAAATGTGGCCGGACCCTTGTTAAAGCATGGACCAATATTGACCTGTTTGTTTGCTATAGCCGCGTCGGAATGCGGATGCGTGTGCGGGTAGTCCTTAACACTAGATGATCGAAAGCGGTCATTTTTACGGTTTTTCAATTTCAAGTACAAAAACAATTGTGTATGACACAGCTTTTTAAAATTTGGTGACTTTTTGTACCACATAGAACTACGTTTATTAACACTAGAACGCCGAAGGCGGTAATTTTGACCGCTTTCCAATTTCAAATACAAAAGCAACTGTGCATTTAATGATACTTTTTTTTAAAATTTGGTGAATTTTTTATAATAAACGTATTTCTATGAGGTACAAAAATATATAGTGTCATTAAATGCACAGTTGCTTTTGTACTTGAAATTGGAAAGCGGTCAAAATGACTGCCTTCGGCGTTCTAGTGTTAATCATAGCAGCTGTGCTATACCTACATGACCTAAAATCGGTCATATTGACTTCTTGTGAAATATGAAAAAATCAAACAAATTTTATTATTGTATAAAGTAAATTTCTTATATGACCAGATCAGTACAACAACATCGAAAACCGTTTCCTTCTCTAGAAACACAAACGAACACACAAATCAGGAAAAATAAATTTTATATTTCCAGTCGATTTCACTCTAGAGTAAAGACTTCCTCTTTTTTGAACATTTTGTCCGCGTTCTTATTTTTCAAAAAGGGAAACTCGGGAGCTCTCCCGCCGAAAACAAATAATAACAACTTTTTGAATGATTGTAAATAATGTAAAAAATATTAAAAAATATGTTAAAAAAATTTCTTTACAAAACAAAATTCTTTCAGAATGAGGTCATTTTGACAAATTTTAGGCAATATAGGTATATACAAAATTCCAGTCTTTCTAGTGTTAAAACGATTAAAATTGACATATATTAGACATTTTCTGTTCGGAAGTATTTTACTCTACAAGCACGCGTATGACAAATTATATATTTTGAAAGATGTGTCTACAATCTTTAAAATACCTAAATTTGGGCGGGACCCGAGAAAAATACCAGTAGTGCAATTCGGCAACCTTTTTGAGGTAAAAAATTAAATTTGTGTCAATATCTTCATGTCTGTCGGTAAGTTTTCAAGACTTCATTATTTTGGTGGTTAACCTTTCGAACAATTATCGAAATTACAAACAGAGAAAACTTGAATCATCGTCTTTAATTCTGTCTTTAAATATTTACAGAATGACACTATTGCTTTCAAACCCCTTATGTACAAATTCCTGCCTGACTTATTTTCAATATATTTTATATTTGGTTAAAATTCATCAGGATTGACTTTTCAACATTATTTGATCTCTAACCCACATTTAAATTCCTTACAATGTTTTTACAAAAAAACAAACTTTAAATACTTATCTAATGTTGAAGTGTCTCACATAATTAGCAACTGTCATAATGCAGTTAACAGAAAAAACAACAACGAAAACGACCTTAAATATTTCCTAGCATATACCGAGGTGTGGAAAGTATAACAACTAAAAGACAAGTGTTGAAATGTGTTTATTTTGCCATTGTCATGATGCTGCTGTTGCTGCTACTCCTGCTTCTGCTGCTACTGTCGGTGGTGCCGTGGACAAACACTTTTAGTTAAAAGTGAAAAGAACAGCTACAACAAAAACAAAACAGAAAAATGTGAAAAATAATGTTGAACCTTAGAGCTGAAGAGGAAAACGAAACGGATGGGGGAAAATGGGAAATGGTAAACCAGAAGTGGCCGTGAAAATGTTGTAAAAGTGCAACATGTTTTCAAACGATTTTTTGTCTTTTGTTTCGTTTGTCGTATTTTTTTCTTCTATTTGTTTAAAAAAGTATAACATTTCAACATTCTATCAACATCTGTTATTTTGTTATGTTTTCTGGAGCTATTTCATATTTTTTGTTGTTATTCTTCTGTTTGTTTTTGAAACATTTTTTTGTTAAATTCTCAAAGAAATGACGAGTCATTTATATTTTTCTTTTCGTTTTGTAGGTTGTCGTTGTTTGTTTTACGAAGCACAAAAAGTGGTCTGTTGGTAGGCATATTTAAATGAAAAATTAGATATAATATGAAATTTATAATATTCTAGGGCCTTGAAGTGGCACGAGAGCCAAATTGATTACACACTCACTTAAAAGTAAATACTCAAAGGAGATGTACTTAAATTGAATTATGAGGGAAGAAAACGAAGGCATTTAAATATTTATGAAACATTTTAATATTTTATTGGACACTTGCAGTTTCGCAGAGATAGTGAATAATTTAAGAACGGTCTGCAATACTGCAATATAGGCCCCTAAACAATTAAAGATAAAAGTTTTACAGTTGTTTCCAAGAAGTGCAATAACAAGTAAAACCGTAGTTAAGTTCCGACTCTGTGACGTTCCTTCAAAATTTCTTAAATTCCCTACTCTTTATACGGAGACAATGTCATTAGAAGTTGTCTGCTGGTAGGATGTTTATACTCTTGGAAAATGAAACACCATATTATGGACACTAAGGTTGGAAAAAACAAGGCTAGTAACTTTAACATAAAGCGGGACCTCTGTATGTATTTACCAACATTGAACCATATGGAAGATTTTCTAGGAGAAGTATTTTTCGTACGAAGAACGTGGAAATCCTGATCGGTTGGATAATCCGGGTAAAATTTTCAAAATACCGGAAACAGGGTGTGATAGGGATTAAGCAAAAAAATGTGCCCATAATAATATTTTTTCAAAGATGTGTGTCAGCCTTCAAGATTCCTTAATGCCAAATTATGCCTTATTGGTTGGAAAATGTGGCTACAGACCTCAAAATAGCGAAAATTGGGCGAGACCTTAATATGGGCACAATGTAAATGCATGGACCTGTACCGATATTTTTTTTAGCATATATGTATATAAGTCTCCTAAAACCTTTGATGCCAAAATAGAAAATTCGACTAAATAACACAAGATATCGTAAAGTGGGACCTTTATTTGGTTGGCCTCACAAAATCTGGTTTGCCAAATTACAGACTTTTCGTTTGTCAAATTCGGCTAAACTCTTAAAATACAGGCAATATGAAGTTCCCTCCTTCATATTGGGGGTTATATCAAAACATGGTCCTGTGTAGATAATTTCCTACAAAATGTATGTTAGCCTCAATAAGCCTGATTACCTTAATATGGTGGCTTTTTGGCATAGCCACCATATTATGGTAATCAGGATCCAATATTTTTATCGAAAAAATGTGTTCAGCGACAAACCTCCTTTTTTGTTATGCGGTTACCTAAATAAGCAGAATTGTAGATTTTGGAGTGAAGATCAGCCAGAAGCATTGCAAAATTAACAAATGCATCCAGAAAAGATACACTTTTGTAAGATTTGTGGACACTTGCCATCAGTAGAGGTACCTCTTCAATAGATGCGGCGAATCGAAACATAAATGTGAATGGTGAGCCCGACAGTGAGATGATATACAATTTGGTATTGCCCAAACTACAACAGCTTGACCTGCATGGTAAAAATGGACTTATTGAACATTTTATTTCACGTTCAATTGGCCGCCAAGTTTAAACGCCTCTAGACTATATTTGTGGGTCTATGCTAAAACTCATGTATATGCAGAGAAGTCAGTTTTAATTGGCGCATTGGAAGACACCATTGATCCATTTATTCTTGAGATACCGACCGAAATGTTGGAAAGGGTAGCATAAAATTGAACTAAACGCATTGACCATTTAAGCGCATTGACCATTTATCGATTAAAATAAAAATTTCATGCATTTTTATAAAACCTTATAATCGCTCCTAAAAACTAATCAATGTTTCACACACTAATATTACTAATCAACCAGGTGACGAGCATTCAATTCAAATCGCATTCAGTTGTGAGTTACAGGGCTTTAAAATTGGAAGTGAACAAGGAGAAGTTGTCGTAACGCCGCTCATGAGCTAAAAATCGACCATAAAACTGTTTTAAACCATTTGCAATTGACCAAAAACGGCCAGAATTGGCCAACAGGAGAAGTGTCGTGGTCCACCAGGACAACGCTAGGCCACACACGTCTACAGTGACTAGGTAGAAACTTCGGGAGATTGTTTGGGAAGTTTAAATGCATCTGTCATACAGTCCGGACTTGGCACCAAGCGATTATCATCTTTTTCTTGTATTGCAAAATTTCTTTATTGATAAAAAATTGGTATCTAGTGAGGATTATGAAAATCAACTACTAGAGTTTCTTGCAAATAGAGAGCAGGACTTCTATATAAAAATTATGGATTTCTTTTTGCTCAATCTAATATTTACCTCTTCCGTAGCATATCAAATATTCACACGCTCAATTGAGTCAATGGAAGAATCTTCTCCGCACTTCTTCTAGAAGTCACATTCGACAGATTCGGATTGTAGGAGACAGAGACCTGCGCCGATCGGCTCACAGCCGGCTGAGCCGAGCCGCCGATAAAATTCAAAAGCCGCCGCCGCCAAAATTTTGTTCGGCTTCAATCGGCTTAAATACAGCCGCCGTTTCATGTTCGTTATAAGAAAAAAATGTGCAAAAATACTGTTTTTATAATTAATATAATTATTTAATTATCATAACTAAAAATAAATTTAAAAAATTATATTTAATATATAATATATTGTATTTAATATATTAAAACAAGATTGTATACCCATCACCACACTGTGGTACAAAGTATTATGTCTTTGTGCATATGTTTGTAAGAGGCAAAAATGGTTCATTTTGAGAATATGCATAGAATCACTTTCTGAGTCTATTTATGCATGTCCGTCTGTCCATGTTAAATTGTAAACAAATTACAGGTCGCATTTATAATTCGAATTGGATGAAATTTGGCACAGCTTTTTTGCTTGGCCCAAGGACGAACCCTATTGAAATTCGGCTCAGATTTAGATAAATCGACCATATATAGTTTCGCCCAATTTTAGGTAAATTTAAACCTATATGTCTTTCGAATTGACCAAAAACGCGTAATGAATAAGGTCTAGAATGATGTGTGCAAAGTTTCATGAAAATCAGTTTAGATTTATATATAGGCCACACACATCTAAGGTGACTCAAAGAAACTTTCGGGAGTTTGCATAGCGTACTTGGCTATAATAATGTGTTAAGTTTCATGAAAATTTTTCTTGTATTGCATATATATATATATATATATATAATATATATATTTGTATTTAAGGTAGGATTGTGAAAATCCCTATGAAAAATTTAGTATCGGTTGCAGAATGACATGTTTATGGATCCAGTTTCATTTCTGATCATATAAAAATAATGGATTTCTTTGAATATGCTCAAAGTGGTGAAATATTTACCTTTTATATGGTCGTTACATTGTTTGCATACCTCTTCCGTAACATATCAATTATTCACATACTCAATTGAGTCAAAGGAAGAATCTTCTCTGCACTTCTTCTAGAAGTCATATTCGACAGGTTCGGATTGTAGGAGAGAGAGAGAGTATCCTCTCTTTTCTATGCTCTCCTAGATGTCACATTCGCAAAATTCGGATGCAGGGGTCATCGATGTTGATCTTACTCTCGAATCACTCCAAAAGGTAAACTTCCGTTCAATACGACCGTCAATAGTTACCAATATTAGTACTGAAATATTCCTTTGGTAGAGTTTTACCGATATCACGCCAACAACCTTACATAGATCAAGCTTGAATGGGGACCCTTTGGTTTACGATTTCTAGTACCTTCTCTACAAAGTGCGAAAACTTTGAAGATATGTTATCCAATATCAAGATAATTCAATGTCTGATTTAATTCAATCTTCAATCTATATTAAATGGGGTCTATAGGGCAATCATTTCTGGTTCCTCTCCAAAAATAAAAAAAAAAACGTCTAACTCGTTTACCGCATGTAACGCACGGCATATTCTGAGGGTGTACATATGTCGGCAAACCGACTGGTACTTTTTTACCTCTTTTTAAATTGTCGTGTATGCCTTAATATAGACACAATGTCAAGTCTATATTAAGGTCCCGACCTGTTTTAAGGAATTTCAAATACACACCCCATGTTGGGATTTTATGCCATCCACCATGGCGACAATTGTATTTCTATTATTTTCTCTGACGACTTCAAGCACACAATTTTCGCTTGATTTGGTACCTCCGCGAAACCTCATATGGGCTGTTGGTGCTTTGTTTCCGGCTAATATGTTTAGGTTCATGATCCGTTACCTGTGACGACGAATCTTTTTCAAAATTTCTTTCATAAAGAGCGATTTAATAATTTTTCCACAGTCTGGCAATTTTGACTGAATTTTGTTAAATTATGCTTTCCAAAAAATGGCCGGTTTTTTCCACAATTTAAAAAAATTACTATGCATTTATTGATAGCTCCGAAAGTTTGAAATAAATTTTGAAATAATAATTTTTGGTAATTTAATTTCCAAAATTTTCGCTGTTTTCAATTGAAATATTAGATGACGCCAGGAACATCAGGCTAAAAATATATTTTCCTTCATTTAATACTTTGTTCCATTTTCCACAATTTAATACTCCCTGGAAATACATTTTGTGGTAATTTAATTTCCTTCACTCGTTTTCTGGGAATATCAGATTATTTTAACTTTTTAGCATAATATTTTTTTGCCTCTGCAAATCCTCAAATCAACATCTAATAACGACCACTTCTAATCGCCAAATATTTGATATTAATATATTTACTGACATAAAGACCTTTCCCACAAAAAACAACACGCACACACATACTCACTATACGAAGGACCATCAAGTTAGACCGCATGATTTGACTGGCATTTCATTATACTAATTGAAGCAGTGTAAAGGGAAGTAGGCGAAAAACGAAAATAGAATAAAAGTCTTGACTGGCAGTTCATTATATTCGATAATAATGTAAATTACAACTTCATGAGTGTTTGTGGTGGTGGGCAAGTAATTCAGCTTTGGTCAGCCACACCACGAAATATCAAGGCATAATGATTTTCCAGTGAACGCCTAAAAATAAGGGATAAGAAAATAATGTGGTGAGGCTTGGGTGGGGTGGTGTATAGCAAATATTCGACAGCCAAATATTGCAAAAAAAAAATGCCACAAACAAAATATAACAAGAAGACCGAACCAAATAAACTCCGAAAAAATGACAAATTACTTCCGCTTCCGATGTAAGTTTTTCTGTCCACCCAACAATACCGGCTTCATTTGTCCATCTCCGAAATGTTCGTATATTTAAGAGCGTTGGCATTTCATATGCCAGACAGCTGGCAAACCATTCGGTCAAAGCAGTGGTATGATTATAAAATGAAATGAAATAACTAAATCAATTTCATTTTTATTGTTGTATATTTTTTCTCTTCCATCATCTCATTGACACTTTTGCCAAAAAAAAAAAAGAAGAAACCTCCCATTTAATCAACAATGTGTGGTTGACATATGGGGAGGGGTTGGTAACGCCCAAATATTACAAGCTATTCATGTTGGTAAATAAATTTAAATATTATATATCGATGGGTTTAAATTTGGAAAACAAATATAATAGCATGACAACAGACAAAGTAAAGTGGTCGGAAATTATTAGCATCATCTAAAAGGATGTCGATTCCCACTCTCCCAATAACCCTTTATACTTTCATTATTAACCTGAATTACAAGTGACGTGGATTTTTTAAACGAATATTTCCCAAACACCCTCAAGCACTATAGGCGTGTATTTTTTAAACGAATATTTTCAAAAAACCTTAAGGACTATAGGCATGGATTTTTTAAACGAGTATTTGCAAACAACCTTAAAACGAACCTTTTTTAAACGAATATTTTTGAAACGTATGGGATGATAGATACCAAGCAACGGCTCTGATTGGTTTTAACATGTCCAGGCTTATCTTGGCCCCTCTTGCATCTCAATTGTGGACACTGACCTCCCAACGGTGTCACCTGGGGTAGCTACTTTCATCATCGGTTGAAATAGTGAGCTGATAGGTGCCGACGGAAGACAAAGATGAACAGATCGAAGACATATTGTATGAGCGCCTAGAAAACCGCTGCCATGGTCATGGCATTAAAATTCTGTTAGGAGATTTTAATGCAAAATCAGAGTGGATAATATCTTTGGCCCCAACGTCGGAAAATTCAGGAAAAACCAGACAACGGCAACGGCCGCGATCGGCAACAAAAAATATGGTAGTTAGCAGCACTGGATACAAGCATCTCGATATACACAAGGCCACCTGGATTTAACATGATCAAGCAACGAGAAATCAAATTGATCATGTTGTGATAGACAGAAGGCATTCATCCAGTGTATTAGACGACCGATCGATCCGAGGACCGAATATCGATTCGGACCACTACCTTGCTTATGTACAACGGACACTTGACGTCAAAAATCTGCAAACACAACATATGTCAGAAACCTACTCCGCTCAACTTAATCACCTGCTTGTTGCAGCAATAGCAACACTTGGGTACCAACAACCACCATCAAGAAACCCATGGTACGATCAGGAGTGTCGTAATGCTACTGAGGTGAAAAACGCAACTCTGCAGAGAGTACCAACTCGTAATGGATGGAGAATTATCGGGAGAAAAGGAGAGAGGAGAAACGTATTTTCAGAACAAGAATCACGGAGCATGAGCAAATCGAGGAAAAGATGTGCACCAAACCGAAGGCTTTGGTGAAGGCACATTCATGCCCAATGATTGGAACATCAGCATCCTGTTTCCGTACACAAAAAAGAAGACTAAAAGGAGACACGACATGTGTCAACTATAGAGGAATTAGTCTTCTTCCCATCGCATATTAAGTGCTATCCCGCGTGCTGTGTGAACGACTGAAGCCAATGGTCAATGACATTATTGGACCACACCAATCGGACAGTTTTGTCTGTCTTTCACAAATTTAGAAGGAGTCTGCCAAAGTGAGTCTGGTAGTAAATTGCCAGAAAGCAAAGCTAATGTTATAAACACGCACGACATCCAGTGGACTCGGAACAACTGTGGAACTTGTGAACTACAGGTTCGAGGAAGTAAAAGATTTTATATACCTTGGTACCGCCATAAATAAAACTAATGGCAACAGTTTTGAAATTCGGAGAAGGATAGTGTTGGCGAACAAATGCTACTATGGTCTAAGTAAGCAATTTAGAAACCAGGTCACCTCCCGCGAGGCCAAACTCACTCTTTACAAGACGCTGATACTACCCGTGCTGTTATATGGATCTGAAGCATGGGTACTTGCGCAAGCAGCTCTTGGGTTTTCAGAGAAAAAATTTCCGAAAGATCTACAGGCCGATCTGCGTCACAGTGAATATCGGCGTCAAAAGAACCACGAGCTTTACATACGCGGACATCGACATATCCAGTCGTATCGTGCTGCAGAAACTACGGTGGCTATGCCATGCTGTTCAAGTGAATGAGAATGCCCGAGCTCAAAGGGCTTATAAAAGCGAGCCAACTGATGGTTCACGCAATCTGATGCTTGGAAATCTTTTTAATTGCAAGACTATACGAATACGGGGACTTTTAAAAAAAGTCGTGGGTTTTCTGAAAAAGTATTTTCCAAAGAGACTGCTGTAATGTAGTCGAGAATTTAGGCGTAGAATTTTAAAAAATATTTTCCAAAAAACTGCAGGTCGTATTTTCCTGCATACACGCACACCACGTTTAACTTTTTATGTGATTGACACAAACGAAATCCTAAAAACTATATCAACATTTATGTATATCTCACGTGTTAACTACATGACCTTACATCAATTAAAATAATGCATACTATTAGGATTTATATTTTTCGTTTTTTGTTTTTCAAAATTATGTTTACTTTTAGGCTTAGCATTTGTTGACATTGACTCTGCGCATAAAATGTAAACTATTTTGCTTTCACAATTTATTAATTTTAATCTACTTTAACAATCTATTTTATTATTTATTTACTTTGATAGCCGAAGGCAAAAAACCATGTCGACAAAACGACAACAAGAAAAAAAACCCATAAAAATATTCCAATTAAATATTTTTACATGATGTAAATTGAAAGCTCAACAACCATAAATGTTTTGAGAATGAATATGAAAAGGACGAAGCAAAAAAGAGGTCTAAACGCAGCAGCGCATTATTTTCATAAATTATTTTTAAATGTTTAATTAACACAAATATGTTCACCTTAATTAAATATTAAACATTGGTTTTTAGTTTTTGTGATTGTTGTTGTGTTGTGTTGTTTTCTTTGTTTAGGTGCGGAGTTGGATCTCGGGTGGATGGGTTTCTCCCTTTTTTGTTTCAGTAATGGATGCTATTTTCACAAAACAAATATTTACACTTAATTTAACCATAATTTCCTCTATTGTTTAACTTTTTAGTGACAAAATTATTAATATGCAAATCTGCATATATGTCTTTATGATGAAACATTGGAATTAGGCCAATGATATGCAATAATGCGGCAAATTTTTAATGACCTCAGTAATAATCGTATTATATTGAGATTATATTTATATGCAAATTTACATAAATTTTTATTGTTTATTATTTCAGATACATTGGGTAGTTTAAAAGAAAATGGTCTGAGCTAAGTAGGTTGTTGGAATAATAAGGTATTTAAAATTGTCCACAATCGTAAAAAATGCGTTTAATGAATTCAACGGACATTGTGTCACAAACAAATTATTACCAGACGGAAACTGATAATGCGAGGTCCGATGAAATACAATGATATGGAATCATCCTTGGAAATTTCTTTTATCAGCATACATTAGATATTACATACATGGGCCAAAAAAAGGTTTGATACCACAACATTTTCCAATCGTTCAAAAGAGAGAGTGTTGATTGGTGGGAAAATATCTCTCTGTTCGTATAAGGCTGTTCTGTTCTCCTAAGACAAACCAAACCCAACGAATGTTGCCCATATTCCTTCGGCAAAAGTGTTTCTGAGACAACTCTTCTTCTTAAGCAACATAATGCAGTATATTGTCAGTACACCACGAATTATTTGCCAGAAGTTTTCGAAGAAATTCGAGAAACGAAAAAATAATCATCGGCTGAACACAACACAGGCCAAATCATGGACATGATGGATTATCATTTGGTGCGAAATGACTCCAAAAGATGATGTGAAGTGCTCAAAAACCAATAAAACCAATAAAAAAGCGTGGATTTTTAAAGAACATTTTCCAAACAACCTCCAGGACAATAGGCGTGGGTTTTAAAGAACATTTTTCAAACAACCTCCAGGACAATAGGCGTGGATTTTAAAGAACATTTTCCAAACAACCTCCAGGACAATAGGCGTGGATTTTAAAGAACATTTTCCAAACAACCTCCAGGACAATAGGCGTGGATTTTAAAGAACATTTTCAAAACAACCTCCAGGACAGTAGGAGTGGATTTTAAAGAACATTTTCCAAACAACCTCCAGCCCAATAGGCGTGGATTTTAAAGAACATTTTCCAAACAACCTCCAGGACAATAGGCGTGGATTTTAAAGAACATTTTCCAAACAACCTCCAGGATAATAGGCGTGTATTTTAAAGAATATTTTCCAAACAACCTTCAGGACAATAGGCGTGGATTTTAAAGAACATTTTCCAAACAACCTCCAGGACAATAGGCGTGGATTTTGAAGAACATTTTCCAAACAACCTCCAGGACAATAGGCGTGGATTTTGAAGAACATTTTCCAAACAACCTCCAGGACAATAGGCGTGGATTTTAAAGAACATTTTCCAAACAACCTCCAGGACAATAGGCGTGGATTTTAAAGAACATTTTCCAAACAACCTCCAGGACAATAGGCGTGGATTTTAAAGAACATTTTCCAAACAACCTCCAGGACAATAGGCGTGGATTTTAAAGAACATTTTCCAAACAACCTCCAGGACAATAGGCGTGGATTTTAAAGAACATTTTCCAAACAACCTCCAGGACAATAGGCGTGGATTTTAAAGAACATTTTCCAAACAACCTCCAGGACAATAGGCGTGGATTTTAAAGAATATTTTGAAGAATCCTGCCGAAGAATCGACAGATAGCTGCACTGATAGGTTTCTCGTAAAGTATCGATCAAACAATTTTAGACTTATGCTCTATAGAAGGGTGACATTGCGCAGTAAAAAATATTTGCCGTTGTTTTTTTGGTGTATTCAGTTGTGAGTCGTAGGGTGTTAAAAATGGAATATGCACCTAGATATGCCGGCCGTCGAACATTGTGTCACAAACAAATTATTACCAGACGGAAACTGATAATGCGAGGTCCAGTCAAATACAATGATATGGAATCATCCTTGGAAATTTCTTTTATCAGCATACATTCGATATTACATACATGGGCCAAAAAAAAGGTTTGATACCACAACATTTTCCAATCGTTCAAAAGAGAGAGTGTTGATTGGTGGGAAAATATCTCTCTGTTCGTATAAGGCTGTTCTGTTCTCCTAAGACAAACCAAACCCAACGAATGTTGCCCATATTCCTTCGGCAAAAGTGTTTCTGAGACAACTGTTCTTCTTAAGCAACATAATGCAGTATATTGTCAGTACACCACGAATTATTTGCCAGAAGTTTTCGAAGAAATTCGAGAAACGAAAAAAGAATCATCGGCTGAACACAACACAGGCCAAATCATGGACATGATGGATTATCATTTGGTGCGAAATGACTCCAAAAGATGATGTGAAGTGCTCAAAAACCAATAAAACCAATAAAAAAGCGTGGATTTTTAAAGAACATTTTCCAAACAACCTCCAGGACAATAGGCGTGGGTTTTAAAGAACATTTTTCAAACAACCTCCAGGACAATAGGCGTGGATTTTAAAGAACATTTTCCAAACAACCTCCAGGACAATAGGCGTGGGTTTTAAAGAACATTTTTCAAACAACCTCCAGGACAATAAGCGTGGATTTTAAAGAACATTTTCCAAACAACCTCCAGGACAATAGGCGTTGATTTTAAATAACATTTTCCAAACAACCTCCAGGACAATAGGCGTGGATTTTAAAGAACATTTTCCAAACAACCTCCAGGACAATAGGCGTGGATTTTAAATAACATTTTCCAAACAACCTCCAGGGCAATAGGCGTGGATTTTAAAGAACATTTTCCAAAAAAAACCTCCAGGACAATAGGCGTGGATTTCAAAGAACATTTTCCAAACAACCTCCAGGACAATAGGCGTGGATTTTAAAGAACATTTTCCAAACAACCTCCAGGACAATAGGCGTGGATTTTAAAGAATATTTTGAAGAATCCTGCCGAAGAATCGGCAGATAGCTGTACTGATAGGTTTCTCGTAAAGTATCAATCAAACAATTTTAGATATATGCTGGTGACATTTCGCAGTAAAAAATATTTGCCGTTGTTTGTTTGGTGTATTCAGTTGTGAGTCGTAGGGTGTTAAAAATGGAATATGCACCTAGATATGCCGGCCGTCGAAAATGTCGGTAAAATCAGAGAAATTATCGGAGTTTACTGGCATGTTAGCAGTCGTTACTTTGCCCAGGAGCTAAAAATCGACCAAAAAACTGTTTTATACCATTTACAATTGACCAGAAACTGTCAAAATTGGTCAACAGGAGAGGTGTCGTGTTCCACCTGGACAACGCTAGGCCACCTGTCTCGCCAGAAACTTCGGGAGCTTGGTTGGGAAGTTTTAATGCAACCGCCATACAGTCCGGACTTGACACCAAGCGATTATTATTTTTTTCTTGCATCGCAAAATTTCTTTAATGATAAAAAATTGGTACCTAGGGAGGATTGTGTAAATCGACTACTAGAGTTTCTTGAAAAATTGAAAGCAGGACTTCTATGAGAGAGGCATTATGAAGTTGCCTTCAAAATGACAACAAATCATACAACAAAACGGTGCATGTTTGTCCCAAATCGGATATTTCGAAGTATAAAATAATGGATTTTTCCCCAATAATGACATAAGCGAACATTATGACATACGCGAATGTAAATATCGCGAGGTTTTTCAGGTTCGGAATTCACCTTCCGTTACCATACAAGCAACACTTGGAGGTTAAATTTTCGCTTACTCAGGATATAGTTCCCACTGTGGGTGCATAATATTTCGAATTGATATATCCCAAAAATTCTAGAAGAAATACCATGTCACGTCTAATGTAGCAAATTTAATATATACCAAAATCTTACAGGTCCCCTTTTTAACCCTTTTAATATAAAAACCCGGTTCACTCAACCCCTTCCACATATTTGCCTTTGAAGCCAGAATATTTGAAAATTAGCAATGTTAATGATGATTGAATACATTTCTTTATGCAAAACCAAACAATAAATTTGCTTATATCACAGTTAAACGGATTTTTATTATTTCTTTGCCCGTATGAAATAAAAAACATCTATAAAAAAATATTAGAATATAAAAATGTCTCCAATACAAATCCATTGACTGTTATTAACAATATATCCCACTCTCGAAACCTCTGAAAGACCATCATCTATACCTTGGCACACCCAATCTGTTATCCCCTACCCAATACAACAATAGACACCTTTTAAATCCCGAAAATAAAATAACCCTATTCTATTATTTCGTTCATATTTTTTTACAAAACAACCCATTTATCATGTGTATCTATTATCATCGTCGTTGTTGTCGACGTCGTCATCATCATCATCAGCAGCAGCAACAAAATCAGGATATAAAAACCACCACATGTCAGCGCAATAACAGACCGTCACATGACAAAATGTCCAAATCTGTTCAGTGGCTTGTCTTTGGCCCTTTTTTTACTTGTGTCAGGGTTTTAACTGGCAAAACCACCAACACAATCAAATTCCTCATGAATATTTAACAGCAACAAAATAAATACTATACTCACGCACACGCACACATATACAAATATTTAAATGGACCGAGAATGAAGTCAACAGTTTTGTTTTTAAATAAAATATTGTAAATTTATGTGTAGTTAAGCTTCTACAAAATTTATGATAATAACTGAAAAACACAGGAGAGTAAGTGAAAATTTGTTTAATTTAACAAAAAACAAGCAAAAGGGCAAAAAAACGTTCATTCATAAAATTTTAGTTTTTTTTTTCGCTTTGGACACGCCCTTATTTGTGTCTGTCCACAGGGCATTAAATAACAGTTTAGCTTTTTTCTTTGCTTGAGCACAACACACGAAAGGAAGACATTAAGAATAACCGTTGAGAAAAAACAACAAAGAACTGGGATTTTCCTAAATGTCATGTTGATTTGTACGAAGGAAAATGAGAACAAGAAAAGTGTGAGCGCATCTCCCCGTGTACATGAAACAGTTTCTTTTTAAAATAGAACGCTTTAATTAAATGGATTTAAATAAAAGGGCACAAAATGGACACGAGAGCTCCTGAAGACATGAACGTAGAGAAGAGAAAAAAGAAACGAAAAACAAACTTGTTGTTAATGACACGTTACTAGATTGTCAAGAAGGCGAATGAGCGAAGTAGGAGGATGGTGTAAGGGAAATAGTCATCCTCGACTTCAGTGTTCGCTCAATAATCAAACAATTAAAATTGTGATATTGTATCTATGCTTAGGCTTCTCTGTCCACAAGACAATAATCGTAGTCGATTAATTATGTGAGAGACGAAAAACTACTCGACTATTGAAAAAACTGTCCACCTAGATTATTCGCTTCCGTCCATGTTAAATTGTAAACAAAGTGCAGGTCGCATTTATGATCGGAATGAGATGAAATTTGGCACATCCCAAGGACGGAGAAAATCAGTTCAGATTTAGAAATAGCTCCCACAAGTCACAATGTCGGATGAATGAAACGATTGTGAGATTCAGCCAAGAATGACTTATATTAATTTTTATCGAAATAAGTTAAGAATGGTATATAACTCCCAAATATATTTTGCCCCGAATATAAAATATTTTTCCGATAACAACGAAATTATGCACAGCGTAACAAATAGAACCCAGAATACGATGTATTAAGTTATTTTAATTGGTTCAGATTTATATACGAGATAAACATATAGCTTTCATATCTATACAGGGTTGCCCATATTCGACGGACCCATCTGGCAACGCCATAACTTTTGACAGAGATGTCACATCGCTTAATGAAGCGTCAGTCCAAGCAGATTTTTACCATGAACAAATACACGCCTCGCGAGCGTTGAAATTTACATTCAACAGAAGAAGTCAATTGTGAAAACTCAACGTGTTTTAAAACATTAAAAAATGTGAGAAGTGCGCCTTCTAAGAACACCATTAAGCGTTTATACGAACATTTTTGGACTAGTAAGGCTCTTTCTAATCAGAAGAGGCCATATAAAAGACGACCAAGCCGATCGGCCGAGAATATCGCTGCCGTAAGAGCCAGTGTTGAGAGGTCCCCAAGAACATCCCAAAAACGCCGTTCTCAGCAGTTGGGCATGGCTCGGTCCACTTTACAACGGATTATTCGCATTGATTTACATTTGTTCCCGTACAAACTTTAATTGACGCAAAGAATGTTGCATGCGGACAAGCCTCGTCGATTGGAATGGGCCCAAAGAGTCATCGAAATGACCGAAGATGACGAGCAATTTTGGAACAAAATTATCATGTCCGACGAAGTCCATTTCACATTGAATGGGACCGTAAATAAGCAAAATTTCCGTTTTTACGCCACTGAAAATCCTTAGCAGATTCAAGAAGTGCCTCTTCATGACGAAAAAGTCACAGTTTGGTGCGGCGTTAGTGCGAAAACGGTCATTGGGCCGTTTTTCTTCCAAAATGAAAATGGCCATGCTGTTACCATCAATCAGGAGCGTTATCGCGACATGATGACCAATTTTGTGATGCCAATTATTCGTCGAAAGCGTAAGAGGCAGTTCTGGTTTCAACAAAACGGCGCTCCACTGCACACAAGTCGCATAACAATCGATTTTCTGAAGAATTTGTTTCCGGGCTGTTTGATGTCGAAAAGTGGTGATTTGGACTGGCCACCGCGTTCGCCCGATTTGACGCCGCCTGACTTCTTCTTGTGGGGATTTTTGAAGTCAAAGGTTTACGTTATCAAGCCAAGGACCGTAGAAGAGCTCAAGGACAACATTCGTGAAGAAATAGCCGCTATTCCGGGCGAAATGTTGGCAAAAACGATGGAAAATGCAACAAAAAGGGCACAATACGTCATCAACGCCAGAGGCGGCCATTTGAGAGATATGATATTCAAAAATTGATGTAAACAAATCTACAAGGAACAAATAAAATGATTAATATTGCCAAACGCCAAATTTTTATTTTTTTCTTTGATTAAAAAAAAGAAACATGGGTCCGTCGAATATGGGCAACCTTGTATTTCATTCATCACAAAAAAGTCTCAAGAGTGAGGCCTTTCTTAAATTTATGTAGTATTTTTTAAATCATCCACTATAATGCATATTAAGTTTCTTATTCCGTTTTCAACATTATATATATTATTAATATATATCAATTTAGCCATGCCCTTCCGGTCGTTCATTGAAATCACAATAGAGCTCGCAATTTTTAAATCGATACAATGCAAAGGTCACGCCTTATGTTGTCTGTCATATGTAATTTAATTTTTCTAATAAACAACTTATTAGCAGACAATTTACAATGACATATGACATTTTTAAGCAAATTTATATCACACCACATTGTGGAGGGCATAAAAAATTGACGCGGACGAATTTATCGACGTTCTTTTATGGCTAATGAGGGTTTATACAATATTATACGGCAAAATGTGCCTCATCCAAATATTGGTTTTAGACCAAATCTATCTTTTAACCACATCCATTTCAGACAATTTTAAGTCGATTTCTGGTACCTCTCTCATAAAATAGTAAACATTGTGCAAACAATTTGTATTAAGGGTCATTGAAAAAGTGTAGGATAGATGTACGAACGGATTTTTTGGAAATTCAAATTCGGTGCAGGTTGAGAAGTAAAGTCGATATAAAGAGGTTTTTCGAAGTGTGTATGTAGTCATATATGTACTAAACAGTACTAAGTTTAGTACAGTTTGAATTTCTAGAAACGGATGGATCTGGATTCCTGAAATTTTAAATTATATTAAAGTCGGAGTGTAGGATTACAATATGTAGGTAATTGGTTTAAAAATTGTTTACCTTTGTTTACAAAAAGTACTAAATCGTACAATAATTGGTACCAATAGCACTATAATTGGTACACTAAATATTAAAATAGGGAAATTCGTAATATTGTGTACAAAATGATACCAAATTGGGATTTGGGTGAACCGATAGAGTTAGAACACTGAATTTAGGAAATAGGCTTTCTGTTGGAGTGTAGGATTGGGGTATGAATGTAGTTTTGGAAATTAATACTTATTTACTAGAAACTATATATTGTACTAGATTTAGTACAATTTGAATTTTGGGTGAACAGATAGAGCTGTTGGAGTGTAGTATTGGGATATGTTGGAAGTTTTGAAATTCAAAGTATGTCTACTAAATTTGGTACAATCTAAATTTTGCGTGAACCGATATATTTAGTCTTAGAATCACTGTTGGGGTGCATGATTTGGCTGTGGAGGAAGTCTTGGAAATTGGAAAATGTGTACTAAATTTTGGTACAATTTAAATTTTCGGTCAACCAATAGAGCTGGAATCCTAAGATTTGGAGTTAAGATCATTGTTGGGCAGTAAAATTGGGGAATATAGGAAGTTTTGAAAATTCATGCTTATGTGTTTTAAATGGTACTAAATTTGATACAATTATATTTGGGTGAAGCGATCGGGCTGGAATCATGAACTTGGGAAATATGATTTTTATTCGATTTAATTTAATGGTACTTTAATGTGTATTTAATGGTACTAAATTTGCTAAAACTATGATTTGGTTTTCTTATAACTGGAATCATGACATTTGGAATTAGTTTTGGAAATAAGTACTTCAAGAGTACGACAGGGCCCAAAATTAGTATAGAGCTAGATTGATTTTGCCGTCAGAATTGGTGTGTACTTTAAAAGAACAAAGAAACAAAATGGTACAACAATTTTAATTATGGTCCATATTGGTGAGTGGGCGAATAGCTCTTCTGACTATGAAGTTCTGTTTAAAAAAAGCAAAGAGAATAGCAATTTTGATCAACATTAAATCCGAATCCTCTTTGACAAAAACAAAATATACTAATAAAAGAGTAAAGTGATTGACTTACTGATTTAACGATTCATCAACGCCCAGACGAAACGGCTGAAGCTAGAATCTTGAAATTTTGGGTGAGGGTCACTCTTGGTCCAAATGTGACAGATAAGGATGGGTTTTTGGAAATTCGTACTAGAACGGTACGAAAAGTACTAAAAAGTACTAAATGTGATACCATTTGTATTTGGCGAACCGATGGAGCTAGAACTCTGAAATTTGGTTTGGTGGTCGTTGATGGAGTGTAGGATAGATGTACCACAGGGTTTTTGGAAATCCGAACTACAACTATCCGAAAAGTACGAAAATGTACTAAATTTGGTACAATTCTGTAGCATGTGAATGGATTGAGCTAAAAACTTGAAATTTGGAATGCAAATTAAGGTTGAGAAGTAGGGTCGATATGAGGAGAGTTGGGAAAGCGTGTAATCATTTGTACAAAAAGTACTATATGGTACTATACTTGGTACAAATTTGAATTAGAGTTACAAATCGAGCTGGAATCCTGAAAATTGAAAGTAACATTACCGCCGGAGTGTTGGATTGGAATATGTACGTAGTTTTCGAATTTTTTGACTTATGTGTACGAAAAGTACTAAATCGTACTATAATTGGTACAATTTGGATTTGGGTGAACCGATAGAGCTGGAACAATGAAATTTGGAGTTAGGATCATTGAAGGGATGTAGGATTAGCGTCAGGATTCAGTTTAACAAATTAATACTTATGGGTACTAAATGGTACTAAATTTGGTACAATTTGAACTTTAGGTAAACCAATACAGTTAGAGTCATAAAATTTGGAGTCAGGATCACTGTGGAGGTGTAAGATTGAAATATGTAGGTAGTTTTAGAAATTTGTACTAATGTGTACTAAATTTGGTACAATTTAAATTGTGGGTGAAGCGATAGAGTTGAAATCATGAAATTTTGATTTAGGATCACTGTGAAGGTTTAGGTTTGGGTTAAGTAGGATGTTTTGGAAATTGGTACAACTATGTACTAAATTTGGTATAATGGTTGAACCAATAGTGGGTGGCACTGCTGTGTACAAAATTTGGTATAATTTGAATTGTGGGTGGACCGATAGAATTGGAATGCTGAAACTTATATTTTGGATCACTGTGGTGGTGTAGGTTTGGGATAATTAAGAGGTTTTAAAAATGCATACTACTGTGTAGTAAATTTGGTACAATTTGAATTGTGGGTGAACCTATGGAGTTGGAATCCTGAAACTTGGATTAAGAATCACTGTCGGGGTGTAGGTTTGGGTTAAGTAGGAAGTTTTGGAAATTTTACTACTAAATTCGGTACAATTTCAATTGTTGGTGAATTAATAGAGTTGGAATCCTGAAATTTGAATTTGGAATCAATGTGGGGATGTACGATCAGGGTATGCAGGAAGTTTAGTTTGATGGTTGAGGAGGGTACTTATGGAAATAATGTGTGCTAAATGGAAAAATTTATTAAATTTGGATTTGGGTGAACCCCAATTATATTTTTTTCTGACATATGCATTTATCTCTAAAAATAAAATAATGTGTTAATACATTTTTAAATATTTCCTACATTCGCTAACGAAGTTGCGGGCATATGCTAGTATCTTATATAAAACGAATAATGAAACATATGTGTAACTCCGAAGACCTCCGCAAGCCATAGGCTGAGGGTATACATATATCTGTCGGCAACACCGACTGACACTTTTTTACTTGTTTATTACTCGAAGACCAAGTAACAAGTTTTGCCTGGGAATTGCCACAAAAATAACCAAATTATAAATATTGTGACCGATTGAAAAGGAACAGAAATTAAACACACATCACAATCCTCAAAAATTTATCTTCCTCATTATAAATATTTCTAATATATATAAAATAACTAAATAAAAAATACATTTTCCTCACTGATCATCTAACCCCCGGTACGGTACTTAAAACTGATGACTTTACTCGTGTTTACATTCCTACGACGACAACAGCAACGCAGAGGGGACACTTGGAAAAAAATTAAAGTAATAAAGAATAGAAAACACTTAAGGGATTTTTGCCATCAACGATGGATTTTTCTGTCTTTCATGCCGTTACACGGCCAACAAAGTTAGTCAAGCGGTCGTTGATTTGGTCTTTACGCACATGGCCAGCCGGCCGGACGGACGAACGGGCGAGCATCAGCTATCTATAGGGATGTATTGTAACAAATCCATCTTATGAAGAGGTTACTGCCACACAGTGGCCCAGTGGGCAAAATGACACAGTTACTTAGCTTTCAAGTAACGAAGAGAAGATATGAAAAAAAAACGAAACAACAACAAAAGCACTGGAATTTGAAGAGTAAAGAAAAGGAAAAATTAAGGAAACAAATACGAAGAAGAAGGATAAGAATGTTATGGTTTGTAATTTTAATTGCAACATTGTCTGTTATTGTTTACTTTGTTGTAAAAGGATAGCAGCCGAATGATAACAGGGAAAAAGAAGAAAGAGCCCTACAAGGGGAAAGATAGACAAACGACCCGTTGATAGACAGCAATTGCAAAAGGCCAGAAGAAACTGCATGCGGCCAAAAGAAAAACAGGTTAATAATTAAAAGCCAACAACAGCCGTTTCCCTTTTCATTGCTTTCCTCGTATTCTGTTGATAAACGTTTTCTTAGTTGTTATTCTTTCGTATTCACCATTTCAACCTCAAAACAGATCTACTTGTAAAAGATGACCGGCCAACCGACCGACCTACTGCATGTTATGGACGACAGTTTGGTTTTCCCTCTTTTCCGGCTGCTGTTGTTGCTGCTGTTCTTCATTGTACCGTTGTAAGCTTTTCTTCTTCTTCATCTTTGACAGTTTTATGATGGCAATGTTTTCCTCCTTTGAGCTGTTTGTCTCATTTCTTGTTGAACAGACGCCATGTTTTTGTTCGATGGATGATATTTCTGTTTTTGTGTGAGTGTGTGTGTCTCTGCTTAACTTGTGAGACCCAAAAACGAAATATGTCAACTTCAAAGTGATGACAATCAACAAAACAGTGAAAATATTGCAGTTTTTTTCTCCTCTTGTTAGACCCTTTTTCATATTTTCCAAACTAAATGACTAAACGAAAAAAAGTTGAACCATTAATGAAATACTCTTTGTAGCAAAGCCATTCATTGTTATTAGAAAATTTAACATAATTTTCTTTGGCTAGAGCAATTTTGCTTTTTAATTATTCCATTGGCTAATTTTATGATAAAGGCCTTGCTCAGACAGTATACATTTAAATTATTTCTATTTGTTTTGTCATCAGACGGGAAATTATAGCCGCAGAATAATTTAATAACTATGTCTAGCATTAAATGGTGATATTAAGAATGCAGAATGCAAAATTACCAAAGCAATTAAAGATGAATTCTTTCAAAAGAATGGAGACACAATTTGCAAATTTTAAGAAAATATACGAGGTCTGATCAAGAAGTTAACGGTTGTTTTCAAAATTCTTGTGTTCTTTCCACATGGTCGTGCGGGCATACACTTTGAAACTATGCCTCGTTTACATGAGTAATTCGTCAGAATTGCCGAGAATTTTAGAAAAAATCAAACTAACACATCGACCACTATATTCACATTTATGCTCTTTACAAAACTGAAGTCACAGACGGAAAGAAAGATTTTTACTACGATTAAGGAGATAAAAATGGAAACTGAAATTGTTGACTATAGACGCTTTTCAGAATTGTTTCGAGCATTGGGTTGAAAGGGAAACAAAATAATTTTTAATGAATGCAGAAATACTGTTTGAAACAAAAATTAAAACAACGGTTTTTTGGTCAGACGTACCATTTAATTTTTAAAGAAAATCTAAAATATTTCGTTACATAAAATCGGACGAAAATATATGAAAGCTATATCGAAATATTAATTGATTTGATCGAAATTTGTCACAGGTTAGGTTATAAAAATTTCAGTATGTTTTGTGCATATCGGCCACATTTCGAGTTCTTGGTGCATCATTTACTTAAAATCGGGAGAAAATATATGCTGGCTTTTAGTGCTTTGGTGTACCATTTAACTAAAATCGGACGAAACTATATATGGGAGCTATATCTAAATCGGAAGCGATTCCTACAAAATTTTGCAAAATTAAGACAATATGAATTTCAGTACGTTGTGCAAAATTTGTAGCAAACGGCCTAACTTTGGGTCTTTTGTGCACCTTTTACTTAAAATCGGATGAAACTATATCTAGCAACTATATCTAAATCAGAACCGATTTCAACAAAACTTGTGCAAAATTTTGAGCCAATCGGACAAACCTGGGGAGTTTGGTGTATAATTTATATCTATCTTTCAGATTATACTAAAATCAGTACGTTCTGCAAAATTTTGTGTCAATTTTGTGTAAAATCTGACGAAAATATATATGTACAAGCTTTATCTAACTCTGAACCGATTTCAACGAGACTTGCCAGAGATTAATTTATATTTTATATTTATATATAGTTCATTGTACAAAATTGTGTGGCAATCTGACAAACTTTGGGTCTTTAGTGCACAATTTACACACATCCTTGTAGACGTTGTTCAGTACCCTATGCCAAATTTCGTGCAAATCGGACGAAAATATATATGGGAGCTATATCTAAATCTGAACCGATTTTCAGGAAACTTAACACACATCATTCTAGACCTAACTCATTACCCCATGACAAAATTTCGTGTAAATAGAAAGATATATGTGGACTTTGGTGCACCATTTACATTAAATCGGACAAAAATATACAGGAGCTATATTCAAATCTGAACCGATTTTCGCAAAACTTAACACACATCATTCTAGACCTAATTCATTACCCCATGCAAAATTTCGTTCAAATCGAAAGATATATATAAGGACTTCGTTGCACCATTTACCTTAAATTGGACGAAAATATATATGGGAGCTATATCTAAATCTGAACCGATTTTCAGGAAACTTAATACACATTATTCTAGACCTAAATCATTAGGCTGTACCAAATTTCGTGCAAATCGAAAGATATATAGGGACCGTTTACATCAAATCGGACAAATATATATATGGGAGCTATATCTAAATCTGAACCGATTTTTCCCAATTTCAATAAGGTTCGTCCTTGGGCCGAATAAGTGACCTATGCCAAATTTCATCCAATTCGGATCACAAATGCGACCTGTGCTTTGTTCACAATTTAACATGGACAGACGGACGGACAGACGGACAAGCATAAATCGACTTAGAAAGTGATTCCATACATATTCTAAAAAGGAACCATGTGTCTATCTCGTTTCCTTTTGCCTCTTACAAACATGTCCAAAGTGTTCCAGACTATATAGACGAATTTCATGATAACGGATTTAACAATTCTCAACATGATGATGACTAAAGTCTACGTCAGGAAGTGAAGTTGAATGTTTAAGATAACCTTATACCAAGTGCCTCTAGTTTCCAGTTTAAAAAAGTTGCGGATTAGATATACAAAGCAACGGCTCTGATTAGCTTTAACAATTGCAAATCCACCATTGACCAGATCTTAACGCTGCGCCAGATCATAGAAGAGACCCATGAAAAACACATCGATACATTCCACCTATTCGCAAGATTTTACACCATTGACCAGATCTTAACTCTGCGCCAGATCCTAGAAAAGACCCACGAAAAACACGTCGACACATCCCACCTCTTCGTCAACTATAAAGTCGAATTTGGCAGCCCAATCCGCTAAGAGATGTTTAAAGCCATTCCTGTAAAATTAATACGACTATATAGGATGACTTTAACTGGCACAAGGACAGCAATTAAATTCGGAAAGGACCTCTCTGAGCCATTCAATGCCGAATGAGGATTCAGACAAGATGTCAGTTTGTCGTGTGACCTGTTTAGCATTCTGCTGAAAAAGGTCATACAAGATGTAATGGTGAACAGAAATTGCACAATGTACAACAAACAACACATATTAATCCCTACGCCGATGACATCGGCATATTGGGTCGAATATTGAGAGCCGTAACAGCCACATTTGATACGATAACGCTAGCTAGGCCATGTTGTGAGAATGGATGAATATGCCCCAGCTCAAAAAGCATATAAAAGCGAGCCAATTGATGGTTCACGCAGAAGCGGAAGGCCACGAATCCGATGGAAAGATCAAGTAGAAGACAGCATCTCGGAAAATGGTCTTTCAAATTATGGAACAACTGTTCTGTCATAAGCCAGTTAAGTAAGTAAGAACTTTTTACATCCTCGACCCAATATGCCGATGACATCGGCATATTGGGTCGAATATTGAGAGCCGTAACAGCCACATTTGATACGATAACGCTAGCTAGGCCATGTTGTGAGAATGGATGAAGATGCCCCAGCTCAAAAAGCATATAAAAGCGAGCCAAGTGATGGTTCGCGCAGAAGGGGAAGGCCACGAATCCGATGGAAAGATCAAGTAGAAGACAGCATCTCGGAAAATGGTCTTTCAAATTATGGAACAACTGTTCTGTCATAAGCCAGTTAAGTAAGTAAGAACTTTTTACATCCTCCACCACATAGTGTTCATTTTAAATTCTATAATTCGGTCGGGACCTTTATATGGGGAATATGTTATTGCATTATGTGACAGTGGTTTGTTTATGCTTTTCAAAAATTAAGATTCCAAACAACAGGCACACAGATTGGAATACTAGTGTAGCAACTTTGCAGTCCTGCATTAATGCAAAAATATGTCAAAAAAATGTTGATCTGAATTGATCACTTTCTGTATATATTCATGTCAAGAGCCCTGTATATGATTACTAATTGGAAGCTTTGACACCCAGAAAGACAGAAATATCAAATTATACCAATTATATTATTATCCAAAATACAACGGGGTACTCGGAAACTTGGGCCAATGTTGATAATTATTGGTATGGAGATTGTGTACCCCGAAACATGGTTCAATATTTAGGTATAATTATACCCTTCGCCACACTGTGGTACAGGATATTATGTCTTTATGCATATGTTTTTGACAGGCAAAAGGAAACGAGATCAACACATGGTTCCTTTTGATAATATGCATAGAATTACCTTCTGAATCGATTTATGCATGTCCGTCCCGCAGTCTGTCCGTCTGCTGATGTTAAATTGTAAACAAAGCGCAGGTCGCATTTATCAGCCTCTAAGTATCTTTCGACTTGTACGAAATTTGGCATAGCGTACTAAATAAAGTCTAGAATGATATGTGCTTAGTTTCGTGGAAAACGGTTCAGATTTAGATATAGCTCCCGTATATATTTTCGTCCGATTTTATGTAAATGGTGCACCACAATCCCTATATATATTTCGATATGTACGACATTTGACACAGCGTATTGAATAAAGTCTGAAATGATGTGTGTTATGTTTCGTCAAAATCGGTTCAGATTTACATATAGCTCCCATATGTATTTTCGTCCGGTATAAGGTAAATGGTGCGCCAAAATCTCTAAATATCTTTCGTTCAATTTCATGTCAATGTTCTTTCGAAAAGGCGAAAGGAGACTATGTAGAATATACCCAAAGTGGTGGAGGGTATCATATAGTCGGTCCAGTCCGACTTTACTACTTTCCTTACTGGTTTTTCGCATGTAGATTTTCTCCTTAATCTGCTCTATTCTAAAAAGTGGAATACCCAAAATACCAAATTACAACTTATTACATTAAAAAAATGTGTCAAAAACCTCAAAATATCTAAAATGGACGGTATCAAGATATGCGAACTATACCAAATCAACCACCGACAGGCAGTCTAATCTCCTTAATAGATAGGGACCCAATGTAGATCAATTATCTGAGCTTTTCAGTAATGCGTTGTTTCATTTAATCGAAGTTCAATAAATGTGGTATTGCAATACCAGGAATAGATACACCAAAGAAGCCTTTGTTCCAAAGAAATTCACATTCTACGGCAACCATTATACTGATGGATGAAAAATTCGAATGCTTATCAGTGTTGGATCAATGGGTCCCATCTTCGGATTTGATCGGGGCTGGATAAAGATTATCAGTTGCGCACAGTTTGGTTCAAATCGGACATGTCATTCGCCCGTTATTGGATTTATAAATATTGAAAATTTTGACCATTTATGGAGGAGGTACCAGAAGGAGTGTACACATGGGTCATATCTTCAGACTTGGTCTAGGCTTGGTAAAGGTAATAAGTAATAAGTCAAATCGAATATTCGGTTCTCATGATATTATAAAATTATGTTTTAGCAAAATTTAGGCCATTTCAGAAGAATTGGACAGATATCCCCTATCTCCGAAAATAAAGTTAATTTGGTATAAATATTACGATGTGCAAAATTTGGATGAATTCCCTTCGAGAGTTATCGTGCGCACCAACCAGACAGACAAACATTTGTAAATCAACTCCATATTGCCTGAAACGAATTTGGTCCAAAAAAACATGGGGTTTAAAACCAATATTTCGATGTATATCGCTCTTTTCTCAGGCATTACTAAAAAACGATTTTACAGAAAATGCGTTTTGAATTTACTCACACTTTATATGGGACAGAGGAACTTCTAATACTTCTCAATTAGAGTGTGTAAGAGATATTCATATGAATTTTTGACACAGCATGGGGTCTATTATAGCGAATCATCATTCATCATTTACTCGAAAATCAGTTTTTTTGAGTTATGCCTGTCTTTCAGCAAATGAGCAATATGCTCTCATTAGCCATAAAAAAAAAATTCATGATTCATGATCCAGGTCATCGAAGTTAATGTCTATCGACGTGAGACTGTAATGTGTACGCTGCTGTTATTCAGGAACAGGGTATTTATAAAATTTGTTGTTGTTTTTTGGATTTTATCTCAATACTAAATGTGTATATCTTATTAAAGGGTAAAACATTGCTGAAGAGTGAAATTCAATATTTCGAGTAGATCACGTGATAAGCCGTACGTATTATTTGAAAATCCTCACCAAATCGAAAAACTTAAAACCTGAGTTAAACAAAAACCATAGCTTATAATTCAAAACACGACTAGAGTTTGTATTCTACCATCATAAACATTTGGATATTTGTGGTCCCGATTTTCTTGCTGCACAGTGATATGTATCATAAATCTGGGTGATATGGGCCATAAAGGCGAAGACCTATGTCGTTTGACCATGACATATAATATCTATTGGCTATCAATAATACCCTGACTATTTACATTGTTCATTGATCAATTACATTGATTACTAGCCATAGGTCAATTAATATTACCCATACGCCAATAACAATTGCCCTTCGTCAATAATTCTTGGCGATTGTCTCGAAATCTGTGACCATATGCCGATGTATAAATAACAAAATATACCCATATCAAGCCTCCATGTCAAATAATATACAACTGTGCATATACCTTAAACGTCATTATTCACAATAGCATAATATTATATTTTACGACTATACTTACACATCATAATACGAACAAAATTATGAATTCATTGAACCCGTGCAAAAAAAAGAAAAAAAATTTTGATATTTTGTGTGCGTGTGCCACACGTGGTGCCATTCATCCATTTGAATTTCGCTTCGGGAATTGTTGTTGAAACTTAAGTATAATTTATAAATTTAAGAAGTGAATAACAATGGGAAAAACAGCACAATATATACCAAAAGTACAAAAGCAAACAAAAACAAGTAGAAGAAGGAATAAGAAGAGTGAGGGAGAAAAAACGCATATTTTCACATTTGTCGATGTGGGGTTTTTTCTCGGTATGAAGAAGGACGCCATTGCTGTTTCTTTTAAGGATCCTACTACAATTCCTGGCCAAAAGATTAAGTGAGTTCACTAACATTGTACAGAAATGTGAAAAATTGCGTGACCATGTGGCTGTCTCTTGACGTTGGTGAAATATGTTCGTAAACATACGAAGGCGGCGTGAGAGTCATTGTAGCCTAAATGAAATAAAATTTAAATGCAAGGGATTATACTTTATTGAGAAGGATAATATTCAAATTTAATGGGATTGTCGAGAATGGGTCTGCCGAGGATATAACCAAAAATAGAATAGCCCCAATACAACGCAATACGATACATGTACCAAAGGGTTTTTGGAAATTCGAACTATAAGTATCCGAAAAGTACTAAAATGTATAAAATTTGTTACAATTTCGTAGATTGCGAACGGATAGAGGTACAAAATTGAAATTTGGAATGCGAATTAAGGTTGAGATATAAGGTCGATATAAGGACGTAGTTTTAAACGCGTGTACTAATGTATACGAAAAGTACTAAAGTGTACTATATTTGGTACAATTTGAATTTAGAGAAACGGTTGAAGCTGGAAATCGGAAATTTTCACCTAACATTACCGTTGGAGTGTAGCAATATGTAGTTAGTTTTAGTAATCTGTACTTATGTGTATGGAAAGTAATATATTTGCCAAAATTTGGATTTTGGGTGAACCGATAGAGCTGAAATCCTAAAATTTGGAGTTAGGGTCACTGTTAAGGTGTAATGTTGGGATATGTAGGAAGTTTAATAAATTTGTACTAATATCGACGCCTCCGAACCATAGTATGCTAGGTCTGAAAAGTGAGTTTTTCAGTAGAAGCTTTCAAAGTTTGGAAGTTCCTTTAATCGTACGTGCCATGCTAAGTATTTTTTTGCTCATAACTTTGGTTTGGATTGGCCGATGATTACCAAAATTTCAGTGAATGTAAATTAAGGACCGTAGTATCTAAAAACGTAAAGAACTTTAAAACATGCTAAGTCGACTTAGCATACTATGGTTCGGAGGCGTCGATATGTATTAAATAGTACCAAATGTGTATTTCGGTAAATCGAGGGGGGCTAGAACACTGAAATTTTGAAATAAGGTTACTGTTGGCGTGTAGGGTTGGTGTATGGATGTAGTTTTGGAAATTCATACTTATGGATACTAAATAGTACTAACTTTAGTACAATTTAAATTTTTGACATCCCGAAATTTTGATTTAAGATCATTGTTGGGGCGTAGGATTGGGATATGTAGGAAGCTTTGGAAATGTATACTAATCTTTACTAAATAGTACCAAATGTGTATTTTGGTGAACCGATAGAGCTAGAATACTGGACTAAGGAATTAGTTTTGGAAATTCATACTTATGAGTACTAAATGGTACCAACTTTGGTACAATTTGAATTTTTGGTGAACCGATAGTGCTGATATCTCGAAATTTTGAGTTAGTATATTTATTGGAATGTATGATTGGGCTATGTAAGAAGTTTTGAAAATGCATACAAATGTGTACTAAATTTTTGTACAATTTAACTAGAATCGTGAAATCGGAAATAATATTTTCATTGGTTGTATGATATATGTAGGTAATTTTGAAAAATTCATAGGAAGTTGCAGAAAGTTTTGGAAGATTGTACTAATGTGTACTAAATGGTACTAAATGTGGATTTTGGTGAACCGATAGAGGTGGAATCTTTTAAAATTGAACGGGCTGGAATACTGAAATTATGAAATATCATTTCTATTGGATTTAAATTAATTTGGTAAAATTAAGATTTGGGTGAACCTATAGAGCTTCCATGGAACTAGATTTGTGTTGCGATCAGAATTGGTGTGTGTGTGTTTGTTAAGACATGTAGGTAGTTTTGGAAATACGTACTGTAAGACAGCAAAGGAACTAAGTGGTACTAACATTTAAATTATGGACATGTATAAATAATTCTCACATTCGCTAACGAAGTAGCGGACATATGCTAGTATATATATATGGGCAATATTGCCAATTTTTAACATAGATGAAGCGGAGGTTCACCCCTTTATAACTCGGAAATTACTTAAGTGTATGAACAAAAGTGAATAGTTTTGGGTTAATTGGTCTGTCGTTGCAAACTGTTCATGATATTGACCTCCAAACTTTATTTTGGTGGACGCTGTAAAAAATGTAAAAAATGTGTAAAAACAGGTTGAGGCGAACCAGTTTCTTTATGCTCTCTATCGATTTGTGACTAAGCCACTCATTTCACGGTCTTCGTGTTAAAGTAAAACAAGAAGCCAACAAAATGGGAACTACGCTCCTTATGTATCATTTTTCAAAATATTAACTGCATCTAACTTTAAATGATACTGACATTTTGAAGCTCGATTTTGATTGTTTTTTAATTTTACTTCTAGCTTTAATACGCAAACGGGAATTTCTAAAAATCGATTATATGATTGTTGTAGTCGCGAATCTGCGTAATTTGATATGTATTTTGTGTATGTATTATGCACAGCTTCAGAGTAATACTCATCCGATGGTGAAAATTTTGTGCGATCAATTTTCTAAAAAACCTATTTTTCAGACCAAATTTTTAGATTTGTCAACTGAATGGATATGGGTACCTGCGATCAATAAGATTTTTTACGTTTCGGATGATATAAAATCTTCTTCGTGAAAATCCATCTACTAGAACGGCGGGAACTGGCCTTCCAAAAACATGAAATTTGGCAAAAAATATTTTTGATAATATCGCGGATTTATTTGCGTTTTCTGTGGATCATTTCTGCTGCAAAAAATGACCTCATACGGATTTTGATCATTTTCGAAAAGAGAACTTTAAAAACTTCAGCCGAAAGAGAGATGTACCCAATTTATCTCAAAAATAGTCTGAGCTGGCCCATCCATGGTTCTTAATGGACCACATTGAAATCGGTATAGATCGATGTATTTTTTTAGGGTGCACGCCGAAATCGGATGCGCGTTAATGGCATATGGAGTTTTCGGAAATTTTTCGCGTTTTACGATTTTTTGGGTACTTCAATGCAACGTGTGGCACATCTTAGCCGTCAAATGAAATTTCGCAAAATATATATGGATTGGAAGATAAACTTCAGTACTTCCTGGAAACCGCATGCGCATCAAATTGTTTTGAGGATTGCGTGATTACGATGCAATTTAAAAATAATATTTATTTTAAGATTTATTCCTATTTATAAAACCCTAAGATTTATCGGAAGGGTATTGATATAATCCGCAAGGCGTATACTTATACACAAAAAGTGATTATTATATGTGTACAATTTTCGGCGAAATTCGGTTAAAATAGCAGAATAACCCCTACATTTTTTTCTGAAATTTCTTGTATAAAATTAAAAAATAAATATGATGACGTTATTGTTTCGAATTCGCGAAGATGTGCAACTTTATCGCGATTATTATAATATATTCATATTCTTATTTTACGGAGGAAGATATATATCAACGTTTTTGGTCAATACAATAAACGGCGTAATTTTAAGATTTTTTTCTTAAGCCCAAAATTAACACCTCGATAACTTTTGCGCGCATCAAGCATAAATTTGATTGCGAACGGTTTCGGAGTCAAAACATTTTTCTCTATATGTGTACCAAAAATCATTGATGTACCACAAAAACAAAAAAGCTGATTTTTTGAAAATGGAATATTAAAAAATTGGCAATATTGCCCATATATATGTCCGGATTTAGGAAAATGTTATTGCTTACCAAATTACCGAAGTAGCGGACATGTGCTAGTATATATATATACATAATGATCCATATAGGCCCATGTTTGATTTATCCCCAATATAACGATAACGTCCTTCCTTATGGGACCTAGCCCCTATGCAAATGTGCGGATTTAGGAAAATGCTATTGCTTACCACATTGAGGAGGGTATAAAAAGTTCGTCCCGGATGATCTTAACGATGTTTTTACTTGGTTTTCTGGTCCCGATAAAAAATTTCAGTAATCAGATCATATCCAAATATCACCATCGTGATTTAAGTCACAATTCCTTCAACAGTCCACATGCGTGAATTTTAACGAAACGGTGTGTGTCAGAGTGTGTGAAAAACCAACTTTTGGTGGGAAAATTATATTTTGTTTGTGTATTGTTTCGCATATTGTTTATGTTTTCATTTTTTGAAGCTTAAGCAAAAACAACACTTCATTATGTTCACAATATGAACATTTCTAGATGGGAGTGAGTATTTTGCTTTATTTATAACACTCGTATGATCCTGTTACACGCGCCATTCAACTTTCATGGAGTATTTTAAAAAAGAAAACAAAAACAAACCAAAGTTCCGCAGACTTGTTTAACGCTGCCAATAATTTTGAAATATGACGACGTGAGGAGTTAAGCTAAAAATATTTTGTGTAGGTGCTATATGGCGAAAATTTAAAATTTGAAAATAAAAAAAATTCTGAAATTTAATAATATTATTAACTCTACATCAAATCCTATGTAAAAAAGAAAATTGCCTCCAATTTTTGTCACCCACTTAATGTACTCTTATCTCTGCGACTTAGACGAACGAATCATTGCAACTAAATTCCTAGCAAAGCGTGTACTTGAACCATTTATCATTTTTTCCTCGGTTAGTTCTTGTGTTCAGTGAATGATTGTTGTTTTTGTTAGATATGGACATGGTCCACTCATTGGCCCTGTTTTTTCTTCACTAACTGTTTCAACAGAAGTGTTCTCGAGCACAGATATACACACATACTTGAGATATATATTTTGTCAGCATTTAATTTGTGTGCATTGTGAAATTGCTGGAAAAACAATGTCAAGAGAATCAAAACTTTTCACAATTTATGTCTTGTTTGGACAACACAAAATGGATGGTTGGGGTGAAAAAATGACCATATATATATATATATATATATATTTTAATGGTATTGGGCCTAAAGAATAAAGTGATTAATTGACTGACTTACTGCTGGGGATATGTAGGATGTTTTGGAAATTTGTACCAATATGTACTAAATGGTACCAAATGTGGATTTGGGTGAACCGATAAAGCTGGAATCTTGAAATTTTATGTTAGGATCTGTGATCCCAACTGTGTTGGGGTGTAGGATTATGGATATGGAGAACATTTTTTAAAGGTGTACTAAATGGTACCAAATGTGAATTTGGGTGAGCCAATAGAGCTGGAATGGTATTAAATTCTGTAAAATTGTGGGTTCAACCAATCAAATCAACTCCAATCATGTATTTTGAAATTAGTTTTGGAAATAAGTGCTACAAGAGTACGAAAGTCAAAAAATGTTACCCAAATTACTATAGAATGCGATGAGAATTGGTGCATGAAGGTAGTTATGTTGGTGTTGATTAGAGAACTGAAGATTCTCTGTGAAAACAAAATAAAATATTTAGATATTCTCACATCCGCGGAAATATGCTAGTATTTCTATAAAACATATCCTCCTTCAATCTCGAGTCCTTTTGTGTATTTTTCGTCCCTATTTTCTTGAGCCGTAAACGAAATAAAATAAAACACAAAGACAATAAATCGACATTCGAATATTTCCATCGTCCTTTTCCACATTAACCCGATTCTTGCTCAAACGTATATCCACATTACGAAGAACTGTCAAAGCTGTCTAAAACATTTGCTATACATATTTATACCATTCACCACACTGTGGTACAGGGTATTATGTCTTTGTGCATATGTTTGTAACAGGCAAAAATAAATAAGATAGACACATGGTTCCTTTTGAGAATATGCATAGAATCACTTTCTATGTCGATTTATGCATGTCCGTCCGTCTGTCTGTTGATGTTAAATTGTAAACAAAGTACAAGTCGCATTTTTAATCCGATTTGGCTGAAATTTGGTACAGATCATTTATTTGGCCCAGAAATCGGCTCAGATTTAGATATAGCTCCCATATATAGTTTCGCCCGATTTTTGGTAAATGGTGCACCAAAGTTCCTGAAAATCTTTAGATTTGTACAAGTTTTGGCATAGCGTACTGAATTAGGTCCAGAATGATGTGTTTCGAGAAAATCGGTTCACATATAGATATAGCTCCCATATATAGTTTCGTCCGATTTAAGGTAAATGGTACACCAAAGTCCCTATATATCTTTCGATTTGTACGAAATTTGGCATAACGTACTGAATTGAGCCTAGAATGAGGTCTGCCAAGTTTCATGAAAATCGGCGCAGATTTAGATATAGCTTCCATATATAGTTTCGTCCGATTTCATGTAAATGGTGCACCAAAGTCGCTATATATCCTTCGATTTGCACGAAATTTGGCATGACGTATTGAATTGAGCTTAGAGCGATGTCTGCCAAGTTTCGTGAAAATCGGTTCAGATCTAGATATATATTTTTCGTCCGATTTAATTTAAATAATGTGCCAAAGTTCTTATATTGCATAACGTACTGGATTTAGTCCAGAATTTTGTGTGCCAAGTTGTGCCAAGCTGATATGAAGTAATTGACGCACCAACTAACTAAACGTACCGAAATTAGTATAACTTAACCTGTGACAAGTTTCGTTGAAATCGTTTCATATTTGGGTATAGCTTCCATATATATTTTCGTCCGATTTTAAGTATCTTGTACATCAAACTCCTCATGTTTGTCAGATTGACATTAAAGTTTGCACAACGTACAAAATTGAGCCTAGAATAACGTAGATACGTTTTCTAGAAGTCGATTTGTATGAAGTCGATTTTCATACTTTTGTCCCAAACGATCCATGACATGTTTATGGATAGATTTAGTCCGATTCACATTTAGATAAATATCACATATTTTATTTCATCCAATTTCATGTTAATAATGCTGTTTAATATACCCATAGTGGTGAAGGGTATCATATAGTCGGCCCAGTCCGACTTTACTACTTTCCTTACTGGTTTTAATTGTGTTAAACACGCTAATAAAATTTATTCACGGTCCACGGATCCGGAAAACTAAAACCAGATATTCAAATAATTAAGACATGAAAGTTTATTGCGCCAATATAATGGAACAGGTATTCTCAACAGAACATATGCAAGGTGGATTACTTGCTGTAGATGATCATGAGCAGTGGCCGTTCCCTGTGATAGGGTTAGGTAGGCATGTATACATGATTTCATAAAGGAACCACCTGATGTGATATGAACGTTTTCATTTTTTAATGACCTATTCGCAGTTATTTAAAATCGTATAGTCTAGTAGACGTCAAGAAGCATGTATACTGAAAGGAAATGATTGGATTAGATAATGAAATATGGTTATGGCGTGGAAAATGTATTACTAGTTATTTCTATAAAACCTATCGCATGATAGTTATTGCAAAGGGTGAAAAACGCCCTGACTCCAGCAAACACGAAAATTTACTTAGTAGGTAGGAAAACTA
>NW_026882645.1:0-42071 GCF_032173495.1 Musca vetustissima
CTCATTAGCCATAAGTCTGAGGGAATAAAAATGCCAAAATAATTTAGACTCGATCCAATAACAATCATTTTGCACAAGAATTTGTTTCTATATGAAATCACTCCTCAATAAATCTCAATCATTGGGTCATTCGAAAAACAAGAAACCCAACACAAGTAAACAATAATGCGTGGGCTTTACACGAATTTTTAATTGTCTTCCTCAAACTAATCAGGTCTGAGTGATTGAACTTTTTGTGTTTGGTGGTATTTAGGCCCAACAATTTTAATTCACCGCTATTACTTCCATGATAATTAATTATATTTTTATGTATTTTTATTGAACAGAACTTTAAGGCCATTGCACTCGATATGTTTGCTGGGCTATCATTGTCCAAAGTCAAACACAAGTCAATCGGTTGCTAGAAACGAACATTGACACCAAGACTCCCTTTTATAAAAAATACGATGTCATATTTAAAAAAAAAACGTAATATGTCTATTGTTGTTGTGCTGTAATATTAACAGAGACGTCGTTGACCTATATGACAACGTAACGTAATTTAATTATCAAGAAAATATGATGTGAAATTATTATCTATATAACGATGATTAAAAATTTTTTTAACGATTTCTTAGGATTGTTGTTCTATATATGGAAACAATAAAATATTAAATCAATTAAGTTTAAAAGGTAAACTGAAAGTGTATCTATGTCTACTTTGGGAAACTGTGTATATATTTCCTTTAAACTTCAAAAGCTCCTTTATATCAACATTTAAATAAAAAATAAATACTTCAGTATTCACATATTTTCCATACATTATTCTCATGTTTAGTTATTGATAATGACAATTGACAGGTGTTGTTTTAATACTTCAGTGAATAGTTTTACATTGCTATTGATAAAGTCACACGCGAAGCAACAAATCCTCTTAAGTTTTATGATTGATATTCATCAAAAAGTAAATAAAATATATATGTATATGTAAACAATTGTTGAAGTTGTGAAATGAATAAATTTGCAATTAATCACCTGGATGACGTTTAATAGTCCGAGACAATAGAGTAAATATAAACAACGTCATTGCAATTTTATTTATATACCTTATTTATATAAATTATTTATTTCTTTCTTTAAAAATATAATAAACTCATTAAGTCTGTACAGATATAACAATTGCAAAATGGAAACAAAGAAATATAATTTTATATGAAAATTTATGTTATTACAGACATATGAAAAAAACGTGTGTCATGAAAAAAGAAAATATTCAAAGCTATTAGGAACACTTGTGGGTATTAATTTCCATTTCGAAGAAATTATAGGAAAATGGAGACAAAAACCAAACCTCTATTATTGAGGCCATTTATTTCTATATATAATAATTAAAATCAAGCATCTGTTATTGAGGTCATTTTTCCTATATAGCAAAAAAAACTTAACAGAGGTTTTTTGAAGCCATTTTTTTTTTCTATATAAGAAAAAATAAAACCTCTGTTATTGAGACCATTTTTCTATACAAAAAAAGAATGTTTTAAATAATAAAGCCTCAGTTATTAAGGCAAGTTTTTATATATAGAAAAAATCAAGCCCCAGGAATGAATGGCAATTTTGAAAATTTTTTTTATATATAAATGTTTCTCTTTTATTATTGTATGTGTGAGCAATTGACACACACCGACAGCCCATGGGACCTATTTTGGGCACTGCTGGTTTCAAAGGTATTATAGCTTTATGCAGCCCCAAAAGTTTGTAACGCCGCGAAATATTGGTCGTAGACCCACCTTTAAGTATACCGACTAGCTGTGTCGATCTAGACATGTGTGTCCCCTATTGTTTTTGGCAAAGATCGGTTAATATTTAGGGGATGAAATGAACCAAAAACTTTATTTTTGTCGGTTTTTCTGGTCGCTCAAGAGGCCGCAATTATGGCCCATACACCGCGAATTTTTGCATGGAAAAGGGGGCTGGGCCAAAGAATAAGTGTGCCTGTTTTCTTAAAGTTCGGTCAATATTCAGCGGGTCAAATGGACCCTGACTTTTGTGTGAACGATTACAAAATTAGTATTCTATGGCGTATATATTTTCCCCTGAAGGTCTTACACCCGAGAAGTTGATAATATGTTCAAGAGAAATGGTTGACCTTTAAATTGATACCAATTATATGGTCGTATGTACTCAGATGTGGGAGTTACACTTAAATATTTACGGGTGCTTACGTACTGAGATATTATTTAGTAACCCATTACCACACTAGAGGGCGGAATTATATCGCTAATCGCTTTGAAATTTCCCATGAGATTTCAGTTATGGTCAAGGACAACGCCTATAATTTTCGGTAATGATCAGATAATCATTTGGGGATGAAATGGACCGAAAACCTAATTTTTTGTGTTTTTTCGAGTGGATCTGTAGGCCACAATTGAAAGCCGAACATCACAACACAACCCACGGTGAAGGGAATATGGACAAGTAATTAGAAGGACTGAATATTAGTAATATTCGCAAAATATTTCAGTTTAAGGAAAAGATGCTGTTGACCTCTAATGGGGCAAGAGGGTGCAAATATCACGAAATATTGTCCATGATCGGAATAAGCACCAGCAGAAAGTTAGACTTCCGTGGTAGTTGTGTAGGGTATCATATGGTCGGTACCGTCCGACTATACTGCTCTGTTCACTGGTTTTTATATATAAAAGAAATTACGCCTCAGTTATTGAGACTATTATTTTCTATGTAGAAAAAATCAAGTCTCATTTATTGAGGCCATTTTTTCCATATAGAAAAAACAAGCCTCAGTTTTTTAGGCCATTTTTTTCTATATAGAAAAAATCAAGCTTCAATTATTGCGACCATTTTGTATATATAGAAGAAATTAAGTCTGAGTTATTGAGAATACTTTTTTCTATGTAGAAAAAATCAAGTCTAAGTTATTAAGGACATTTTTTCTATATAAAAAATAATGCCTCATTTAATGAGGACATTTTTTATATAGGAAATGCCAAACCTATGTTACACATGCAATGTTTTTAGAGAAAAAAATCGAGCCTCAGGTATTGTGGCCATTTTTAAAGTCAAGTCATTTTTTCTGACTTCCAAGAGTTCGAAGTCTCTCAATTTCAATATTGTTATAATATTTATCAAAAGTGAATATCCTCATTAAAAAAATAAATACATGTCACATTCACTGACCTCAATAGTTTTAAACATTGGAAATTTCCTCAATAATACATTCTTATTTAAGTTCCTTACATACAAAAACCTCTTCATACTGCATTTATGGTTAATAAATTAAAAAAGCAAATCTCTTTTTAAGCACATCGTGCGTAATTTCTCCTCTCCATGTAAAAAGTAAAATGTAAAGGTATTTCAGTAATTTCATTCATAAGCTTGTGGCATATTTACATATTTTGCTCGTATTGAAAGATAGCCGACTGACGAAATTACTTTGCATTGCCCATGACAGTGGTAAGGGCCATTGTCATTATTAACCGGAAATTTATTTAACACATTTCTTATGCGCTGCCAGACAAGTAAAGACGTAGCATAATGTTCAGCTGCCACGAAAGGGTAACAGAGGAAGGAGGAGGTACAGAAAAAAACTGCAATTAAAAAAAAAAAAAAAAAATAAAACGACCAAGAGAAAATATTGTTAATATTATTCCAAACGCAACAGGCAATTTTAGGTAAGCACGTGTTGTATGCCAAGAAATTGTTTTGGCAATGTGTTTTCGAAATTTTTTTGTGTTTGTTAAAAATCACGATTTAATTAGTCACAAAAATGACATTAATTTTAGGTCTAACAAAGAGCTGTGTCCTCATAAAATTAGACATATATTTTCATATAGCCTCATTAATGTTAGGTTTAATTTTTTTGCATCAGTTGTTCTTTGAACCCCAATTTAAACAAAAATATTTTCAAAAAATCCAAACTTTTGTTTTTCTTAAAAAATCGACGTCTCTATGGTCCATTAAAAAACCAGTAAAGAAAGTAGTAAAGTCGGACTGGGCCGACTATATGATACTCTTCACCACTTTATGTATATTGTACATATGTATCCTAACAATTTCATGTCAATGTTCCCTCGAAGGAACATACTCATGTCTTTCTGCAACCTATGCTAAATTTAATTTCAATAGGAAGATAAATAATTGTTTGCGTACAATGGTACAAATCGGACGAAAATATATATGTGGGACCAATATCTAAATCTGAACCGATATTCTCGAAACTAAACACACCTCATTCTAGACTCAATTCAGTACGCTATGCCAAATTTGGTAGAAATCGAAATATATATAGGGATTTTGGTGCAAAATTTACATTAAATCGGACGAAAATATATATGTGAGCTATATCAAAATCTGAACCGATTTTCAGGTTCATCATCATTCTAGACGTAATTTAGTACACCATACGAAATTTCGTGAAAATCGAAAGATATACATATACACCATTTACATAAAATCGGACAAAACTATACATGGGAGCTATATCTAAATCTGAACCGATTTCAACGAAACTTAGCACACATCATTCTGGACCTAATTCAGTTCCTTATGCCAAATTTCGTACAAATCAAAAGATATATAGGAACTTTGGTGCACCATTTACATAAAATCGGACAAAACTATATATGGGAGCTATATCTAAATATGAACCGATTTTCACGAAACTTTGCACACATCATTCTGGACCTAATTCAGTACCTTATGCAACACTTCGTACAAATCAAAACATATGTAGGGACTTTGGTGCACCATTTACATAAAATCGGACGAAAATATATATGGGAGTTATATCTATATCTGAACCGATTTTCACGAAACATAGCATACATCATTCTGGACCTAATTCAGTACCATATGCCAAATTTCGTGCAAGTCGAAAGATATATATAGGGACTTTGGTGCACCATTTACATATCTAAATCTGAACCGATGTGCAAGAAACTTAGCACACATCATTCTGTACCTAATTCAGTACGTTATGCCAAATTTCCTGCAAATCGAAAGATATATAGGGACTTTGGTGCCAATATCGGACGAAAATAGATATGGGAGCTATATCTACATCTGAACCGATTTTCACCAATTTCAATAGGGTTCGTCCTTGGGCCAAATAAGTGTTCAAATAAGTATAAGTTCATCCAAACCGGACTATAAATGCGACCTGTTTAAAATTTAACATCTACGGACATCCAGAAATCGACTCAGAAAGTGATTCTATGCATATTCTCTATCTCGTTTCCTGTTGCACAAAGACATAATACCATGTACCATAGTGTGGTGAAGGGTATAAATATTTTTTTAATCTACGCCTCAATGGTCCTTTACAAAATGGTCCTTAAAACAATTTTTTTTTAATAAATATTTAAAAAAATATTTTTTAAAAAATATCTTCTTGTTTTTCTTAACACATTTTTTTTAAAAAGGGATCTTCTGGTCTTCCTTAAAATATATATATTTTTTTAAATATTATCTGGTCTCCCTCAAAAAATATTTTTTAAATAATATCTTCTGGTCTTTCTATTTTTTTAAATATATTCTGCTCTTCCTTAAAAAAAATTTAACACAATATCCAAAAAAAATTTTTTCTTTAAAAATCCTCGCTGTAACAAATAATCCCTGTGGAACTAAGGATTGAATTGTTTCTAGTCCCTTTTTTGCCTTTGTCAATAATAACGATAGGAGATATTGTACCTATTTTTACGGTTACCTATCAAATTTTTGTTTCTTCGACTATCACTTTCATTTCGAAATTCCCTAATCATTTATTATCGGCCTCTTATGGTTAAGGCGTTAATATGAATTTCAAGAAATAAATGTGAAAAAAATATTGATATGTAAATCTTTACATAACCAAAAATTAGGTGGTAACAAGGACGAGGGAAAATCAATTTTTTTCATCAAATGAAGGAAATCCAAAAGCAAATCATCAGAGAATTAACGAAATATTTTCATCTTAACCACGCAGCAGACCTTTTATTTCGTTTCATTTTTAACAAGAAAATGGAAATTGTTCCCCAGAGATACAAGAATGCAAAAAAGAGGAAGTAACGATTTTGCTTTTTATTTTATATCATCTGCTGCAACCCCTAAACCCAAAAAAATATGATTAAGGATAAGAAGAACAAGAAGCAGATGAAAAGGGTTCCAAAGAAACATGTTCTTCACACTTGTATGACTTTGAAGGAAATATAAAAACGACGGGCACACACACACACTAAAACATTGGAAATTCCAATACTTGTACATTCATCTTCAAAACAAATGCTTATAAGCGTTCGTTTCTTGTGTAATACGCGTTCGTTTCTTGTGTTGTTGTTGCTTTCTTTTCTTTCATCAGTTGTTGTATTCGGATGGATATGGCATAAGTGCAGATATCCATCTATCTAAACAAGCAAACCAGCAATTCAGTGAGTCAGCCAGCCAGCCTGCCAGTCACTCATCCATGCCATCACAATCGTGTCTAACAATATAAATATCCTGTGAAGAAGGAAAAAAAGGGACCAAATAGCAACAACAACATCACGGTCGTCTTCTTTTTCGTCGAGTTACAAGTACACCAAACACAAATAAAAGAAAAATAAACAGGAAGACAAATGAAATACGAAGGACATTGCAAGGATGGCAAACGCTGCCGAATGCCAAATGCTCATCCATTGAAATGTTCGGGAACATTTCAAGAAGTGAACATGTCGAAGTGAAGGTTTTCAACGCAAATCTTTTCTTGTTTACCTGATGAGTGATTTTTGTGTTGCTGTCACTGTCAAGGCTTATGGTGTTGTTGTTGCTGCTGGTGCTCCTGCTCCTTCTGTGTTTTATGTGGTTGCTTTTTGCTTGTCCTTTTAAAAGTAGCAAGCCATTCAAAGGACTGACAGTAGTCATATGGAAAAAATAATTTTCAACATTTGTGCAAGGAAGAAAAAGAAGAAACAAACACACACAAACAAAAAAATCGTAAAACAAATTATTCAAAAGGTACTCAAAGTAAATTGCACATATCGTTCGAGATGAATGAATATTCCAACACAACACAGTGGAATATTAATTCGAATTGGAATTGGAATGTCCACATTAGCCAACAAAAAGTAGCACATAGAAATTAAATAAAAATGATCACAAAATGATTGATACTGACTGATGGAATACGTCATAAATATTTTGTTGGGGCCACTTCAAAATTATCTACCATACAAATTAATGAAATGACAGAAGTAGATTGCCAAAAACAATTTGAATAGGCACCCACATACAGTGATGACAGATAAAAGAGGAAAAAATAATCAAGAATTGATTCATTTTTTATGTCATGATGTTGTCAAAGAAAGGGTGTTATAAATTGTTGTTGGAGGCCAGCAGCCCCAGTACATGTGTGATAAGATGTGTGGGTTTATAGGTTAAATGTGGCAGCGACATATGGACAAATATTGTGATGTGCCAATAAATATTTAAATCGAGGTTTTTTTAATGTAAAATTTTGATTGAAATTGGTAATTTTTTGGTAGCCCCCACAATGTAGATTTTTTGTTACTGGGGAAAATTAATTCCGGCAAGTTTGGAATGGGCTTTGAAAAAATATTCTTTAAAAAATCCACACCTATTTGAGGTCATTGAAAAATATTCTTTAAAAAATCCACACCTATTTGAGGTCATTGAAAAAATATTCTTTAAAAAATCCACACCTATTTGAGGTCATTGAAAAAATATTCTTTAAAAAATCCACACCTATTTGAGGTCATTGAAAAAATATTCTTTAAAAAATCCACACCTATTTGAGGTCATTGAAAAAATATTCTTTAAAAAATCCACACCTATTTGAGGTCATTGAAAAAATATTCTTTAAAAAATCCACACCTATTTGAGGTCATTGAAAAAATATTCTTTAAAAAATCCACACCTATTTGAGGTCATTGAAAAAATATTCTTTAAAAAATCCACACCTATTTGAAGTCATTGAAAAAATATTCTTTAAAAAATCCACACCTATTTGAAGTCATTGAAAATTATTCTTTAAAAAATCCACGCCTATGAAAGGTCATTGAAAAAAATATTCTTTAAAAAAATCCACGCCTATGAAAGGTCATTGAAAAAAATATTCTTTAAAAAATCCACGCCTATGAAAGGTCATTAAAAAAATATTCTTTGAAAAATCCACGTCTATGAAAGGCCATTGAAAAAAATATTCTTCAAAAAATCCACGCCTATGAAAGGTCATTGAAAAAAATATTATTAACAAAAATCAACGCCTTAGATGAAAAAAACACGCCTATGAAATGTCATTGAAAAAATATTCTTAAAAAAAATCCACGCCTATGAAAGGTCATTGAAAAAAATATTCTTAACAAAAATCCACGCCTTAGATGAAAAAAACTACGCCCATGAAAGGTCATTGAAAAAATATTCTTAAAAAATCCACGCCTTAGATAAAAAAATCCACGCCCATGAAAGGTCATTGAAAAAATATTTTTTAAAAAATCCACGCCTATGAAAGGTCATTAAAAAAAATATTCTTTAAAAAATCCACCCCTATGAAAGGTCATTGAAAAATATTCTTTAAAAAATCCACGCCTATGAAAGGTCATTGAAAAAATATTGTTTAAAAACCCACGCCTATGAAAGGTCATTGAAAAAATATTCTCTAAAAAATCCAAGCCTATGAAAAGGTCATTGCAAAAATATTCTTTAAAAAATCCACGTCTATGAAGGGTCATTGAAAAATTATTCTTTAAAAAATCCACGCCTATTTGAGGTCATTGAAAAAATATTCTTTAAAAAATCCAATCCATTAAAAAGTTCATCCTAATGTGCCTTTAATGAACAAAACGAAGGCAAAAAAGGTGAAAAAATCTGAAACCACAGCGAAGATGATAATAACCAGTTTCCAGAATGAAGTAAAAAACACACATATATATACACACATGTACAAGACATAACAAGTCTGCTAAAAAGAATCCTCTTCTTGTCAACGATAACATTTTGTAATCACATCTCAAGAAAAAAACGCAATCTTTAAATTACCTATTGAATGAAAGTATGAAATGGTAGGCAATACGGCCGAACGACCGACCTCTGTCTGTCGGTCGTTCGGCCGTATATTAAACGAAATTTAAATCCAGTAAAATAAGTACTCATCAAATTTAAGAGGCCAATGGAAATTATTGTTCTTGCCGTTTGTTTTATGTATAATATAATACCTGTGGGTAAAGACGCAACTGTTAGCTCGATGTCAGTTCGCCAGTCCGTCCGTCCGACCATTTCAATTCATGCATGTATAGTTGAACGTCTGTGCCCTGTCTTCTTAGGCCATAATCATAAAAGTAAAAAATCAAAATACAAAGAAACGAAATCTATCTATAAAATTTCAAACATGGATTAAAATGCAGTTGAAAGTTCTTCTGCTTGGTATGGCCCCGTCTTCGCAGCCGTTGTTCTGCAGCAACTTTGCTTGCAAAAGGATTTTTTCATTGTAGTCATTTATTATGCACAACTCATGATTGACGCAATAAAAAAATGCCGTGTGCTGTATTTTGTTGTTGTTTTCTTCTTTCTCCATTGTTGATTTTATGTTCGTTTACTCAGCTCTTTAACGAGGAAGATTCTTGAAAATCAACTCCACATAATCATAACTACCTACCGACAAGCGACAAGTGCTTGCCACTTCGAAATTCTGTTGTTGCTGTTTTTTATGGGTTTTTATGTTGTGCTGCGCGTCGTGTAAGCCGTTAGCTGTCTGATTGTTGTAAATCAAAGAAACACCCAATCGTGTTGTGCTTTTGCCCCTTCTTTTTCCACGAAGGGAAAGGGGAAGGGCAAATCAAAAGTATAAAATGAAATGTGATTTTTTTCTAGGTAATATATGATGATATTGAATCAATCATTAGCTTTTAAAAAACTAAATGTACATCACCAGACGACAGGTGTTTTTTCCTGGTATTCTTAGAATAAGAATTTTATTGAATTTTTTAATTGATTGCATTTACATTCCATTTAAGTTTATTATTCCTATTTATGGAATGACTGAACTATTTGTTATTCAAATGAAAATTGATGACGTCGAATTGTCTGAAAGCTCTAATTGAATATGGTAGAATTTATATGTTTAATTAATTATTGTTTAATGAAAACCTGAACTTATTCAATAGATTCCAAGTATAATTTTGGGTTTCGAACGAGAATATTAAAAATTATGATATTAAAGTATTGTATAGTAAATGTTATAAGGGATGAAACATATTTTTTATTCCACATTTGTTATACATAAACCGTTCCCTTAATAAAAAAAGAGTCAAATTGAACGAATATCAACGTGACATGCCTCATTCACGACTGTGAAAAGCAAAAGGTTTAGATTTCGCCAATTTTTTTCTCTTACTGTTTATGAATTTTAAAAATCAATAGAAAATACAAGGTCCCGAGCGGACCTGCAGCACTACCTATGGGAAAAATTTCAAAACTATCCGCGGACCTGGTCCTAGTCTAGACTTGTTCCGAAGGTAGTATAAACATGTGTATGGGTGTGTTAATTAATTAGTTTTCGATATTTTAACTCCTTATTTCCTGTAGTATGAAGTTTCCCTAAAAAGGATTGTCTAATCAGAATCGAAAGTGCTTCTTGTGAATGAAGTTCTTCGCAAAAATACTGTTGTTAGCGGCAAAAGTTAGCTACAAAAGTATCTTAAGATCGGCATAGGTCAATTTTACATATTTTGAAGGTCTCACGAAATTCACCCTGAAAAGATGAAATTTGAAATAGTTTAGTTTAAATTAAATATAAAGGGCTTAGACTCCGCAGAATTCTTCATTCGTTATATTCGATATATCCGATTTGGCTTCATATGAAATTTAAAAGTTTTTATATCCTACACAACTATGTTGTTAGGGTATTATAGCATTGTGCAGCCCCACAAGTTTGTAACACCGCGAAATATTGGTCCTAGGCCCACCTTTAAGTGTACACATCGTCATATCTCGACTAGCTGAGTCGATCTAGACATATGTATCCGTCCGTCCGCCCGTCTGTCCATTGTACTTTGTAAACACGATACAGGCCACCGTTATGGACCAATTTTCACGAAATTTTGCATGTAGGATGGGTTCTGGCCAATGAAGACCCCTATTGGTTAATTGGTTATTATTTAGTGGATGAAATGGACCAAATACTTAATTTTTGTCGTTTTTTTCTGGTCGCTCCAGAAACTGCAATTATGGCCTGAACATTTTACATGGAGAAGTGGATCGGGCCAAAGAATGAGAATGCCTGTTTTGATAAAGATCGGTCATTATTTAGCAGGTCAAATGGGCCTTGACTTTTGTGCATTTGTATTCTATGGCGTATATATTTGCTCCTGAAGGTCATAGACCCTTTAAATTGATATCAATTATATTGTCGTATGTACTCGGATGTGGGAGTTAAACATAAATAATTATAGGTGCTTACGTATTCAGATATTATTTAGTAACCCATTAACATTAGAGAGCAGAAATATAGCGCTGATCGCTTAAAAATTTTCCAAGAGGTTTCAGCTATGGTCAAGGACAACGCCTATAGTTTTCGATGATGATCACATATTAAAGATGATGCAAATATCACGAAATATTGCCCAGGCTCGAAATAAACATCCGCAGAAAGTTAGAGTTCCGTGGTAGTTGTGTAGGGTATCGTATGGTCGACCCCGTGCGACTATACTGTTCCGCTCACTGGTTTCAAATGTGCACAGTTTAGATTAAATCGGAACTAAATACGATTTATATTACATTGACAAATTTTAAAAAAATTCACAATTTTTGAAGAAAGTACCAGAAAGAGTGAATCGATAGGTCCATTGAACCTTTGTGTGATGGAAGTATTAGACGGAGGTTTGGTAAAAATATATAATATAAAATATCGGACATTACATACCTTAGATATCTTCTTTTCTTTTAAATCTTCAATTATATATGTGTAAAGTTACAAACCTTAACATGTATTGATATTCATTTACCAGCCCAATGAAAATCTTGAAAATTTAAAATTAAAATCAGGTTACATTAATTGTGTATTTCTTTACACCAGGACTGAACGATTTCCCACGAACGCCTGGGGGATTTATGTATCACATCCGTTTTCGTTTTCTTATTGGATTCAGATTTCCGAATTAACAAAATTTAGTTTGGAGTATTAAAATTAATTTACGGCGCTTGGATCATTTTAGAGACAAATCAACTGATGTAAAGCAAATTGTACATATTACTTGAAGTTTTTTACTATACATTTTTATAGCCAATTATTTTCTTCAGAAATTTTTAAATAATATGTAGTCGCAACAGCTGATGCCTGATAACATAAGGTGGGGAATTTAAGTTGATATCATGGTGTCATGTCAATGATCCCACAGGAAACAATGTACAATTTATTGCTCTGCACCTTTTTTGATATTTCCTTCCAGGTGGATCAGATTTCCCTAATAACATAATTTAGTTGTTGTTCTCTATTTTCACTAAAGCGATCTTCATTACCATAGATTTTCCCTAAACAATTCATCGAAAATAAATGACAAATACCACTCTCTTAAAGTATCACAAACAAACGTCTATTCTAAAGAACAGAAAAAAAAACCATAGCTCAAAATAACTAAAACAACCGTGAGATTGTATATAACGACATACAGATATTTTATTTTATTCTAAGTCACACAACAGCACATTTATTCTATGAATTTTATTTGAAATATGAACATGTCTGTTTGACGCAACTGAGCTAAACTAAACCTGTCAGCCCGTGTGTGTTTGTTTGTTAGTTTTTAGTAATACCAAGGGATTACCGCAACAAATTCCCATAGTTTGTGGATTTGGAAAAAAAACTATGGGAGGTGACCTAAAAAATGGGAACTACATGGTAGCAGTACCTGTATGTAACTATGTTACTGCATAAAAAATTACTACACACAAAATATTTAACTACTAGGGAATGTAGAATTTACATTCTCTAGGAGTTAAATATTTTGTAGAAAAATTTTGTAAGGGAGAAGGGTGTTGTGTTAAAAACAAAACAAAACAGCTGTTTGATTTATAAAAGAATGATTTAAATTTTATTTAAATAAAATAATACTCACCTATAATTTTATCTATAGACTGGGCAGACTGTCTGTCGGGTTTGTTCGATGTCTCCTTTTTTCGTGAAATTAATCCTTTAATGACGGCTGATAAATGGTATTAAGTTGTCGTATAAATTCTGTACTTCTTGATCAAACAAGGTCGATTTTGTTGTGGGGGCTTTGATTGGTTTTTATTTGTTTTTGTTTTAATTGATTGCTTGTTTGTTTTATACACTTTTTGCTATAATTATAGCAAATTAAAGACACTTCTTCACATTAATTTTTTGTTAAAAAACAAGTAATTCATTTTTTTTCTTTTCTTGTTATTATTTTTCTCGTTTTCTATAATAATTATTGTTGTTGTTATTTTTATTATCACAAAACAAAATGGGATGAGATTATCAGTTGACGATAATGTCGAAGAATGAGAGAGAGAGAGGAGTCAGTCACAACACCACACCATATTCAACATTCAATTCCAATAACGAATCGATATTGAGTTGGAGGCTATGTTATTAGGAGATAGGGAGGGCAGGCAATCTAGAATAATGGTATTGATTTTTCTTGTTTCGTTTTGTTTACATTTATAAATAAGAAAGCGCAATGACACACACTTGAGTATGATGAACGCACCACAAATGATAACAAGTGGCTGGTTGGCTGGTGGGTTGAATGGTTGGCTGGCTGGTCGCTTGGCTTGTTGGATTGTGTTCGGAGATTGATTGCATTGATCGATTGCTGCCAGGTCGGGGCTATTATCTGTTTGTTTGTTGTTGGTTTGTTTTCTTTGAAGACACACACAGACAATCTTCAAGTAATCGATTATTTGATATTCACTTGGTTTATTTTTTGTTTCACATTTATTTTAAAAAAAATGTAAGACTTTGAAGTTACACTCTTTCTCTTTAATAATTTTTGTTTTTTTTATCAATTGATTTCTTTTTATTTATTTTTTCTTCGGTTAATTTTATTAACAACAATTCACTTTCATTTGTTATATTATTCGTAATTAAGCACAGCTTGTTTTATTTTTAGTTATAATTTCCAAATTCAAAACTTTCCAAATAATTTAAATTTTTATGCATAACATTAGCTAATATAAGTTAGGCTTATATGGGCATGCGAAGGGCAGGCTTAAACAAGAAGAAACAAAACAAAAAAGAAGCCCTCCAATTTTGGATAACAACAAAACACAATAATACAACGGGCCAAATTAAACGAAACAAAACACAACGCGTAATCCACTCCGCACACAATCAAGACGTAACATAACGTATTCGGTTTTAAATCAAATCAAAAATTTGTTTTCTTTGTTTCTTGTTATTCACTCTCAAACACCTGTTATTATTTATTAGTTTTAATCAATACATATATTTTTGTTAATTATTTTTAGTAACATAAATTATTTTCTTTATTAACATTTCATTCACATATAATTTAAAGTAATTTGTTTTCGAGAAACACATGTTTTGTTGCAGACAAACATTTATTTTTATTTATTCACATTTACCCGCTCACATATCGATCTCATCGTTAAACGGCAAGCAAACTCAAACTAAATTAAAGATCCCAAATGAAAACAAGAAATTCCCATGCACTCCACTGAGTGTGTCTCAAACGTGTCTTCACAAATATGATTATGGGGAGAGCGCGAGAACATGCGATAATGATTTGTACAAGAAATTTCTCTCGCATGGTTTGTTGGTTTACCTGTTGCCAGTGCTGCCAGTTAAATTTCATGAAAAATCGTCAATTTTTCAGAAAAAAATCGGCATAATCGGCATTTGTATTTTTAAAAATCGGCAGCATATAATTTATAAATAAATTCATATTTTTTGGTTTATAACAAATCAATATTGTTTATTACATTAAAAAAATTCAATTCTGTATAAAAAAATAACATAAAAGATTCATTTTTCTACAAAAAATGTATATTTTTTTTTAATTTAGTAATTATTATGTACACTAGTGAGATCTTTCTTTCGTGTGCGCACTTTTTATTCGTTTATTTTTAATTTTGCCTTATTCGATGTAAAATGTGAACTAGACAGAGTACAATGCTTACAAAAAATGCAGATATCTAAGCCATTGAAAACGGCTGCGGCGAGTCGCCGATATTTATAATGATTTAAAGCTGCCAATTTTATATGTTTGTATGGTAACGCCGTATTAAATTAAAAAGTTAGACAATTTTTGTCGATTGTTGAAATATCGGCAATTCTGAGGCAAAACTCGGAAAATCGGCATTTTCCATTTTTAGAGTGAAAAATCGTCAAAATGCCGATAAATCGGCAAATATGGCAGCCCTGCCTGTTGCTGTTGTTGGCTCTCACAGAGTATTAATGATCATTTGGGCGAGTGTAAACAGTAATGTCAATGTAGTGTTTTTTCCACTACATTAAATAACATGTTATGTTTGTTTATTCTGTTTAAATCATTCCGAATTAAGCAAAAGTCTGAAATAATCAACAATAAAAGGAGATATAGCGTGGTTTTACACTATTGGTGTTGGTGTTTTTTTCACTCTCTCATTGGTAATTTGAGAGTATTTACAGATGCGCTATTTTTAATTTTGTAACAAGCGTCATAGGTGCCCATCAGTATACTTTAAAGTAGCTGCATACTCACACGCATTGTTATGCTCTTTCAGTCAGTCGTTGTTTGACAGGCAACGAATGAACACATGCTGGGGTGCGCGCACGACGTCGTGTCCGCAGAACTAGAAAATCAACGAAATAACACTTAGGGATAAAAGTGTTTCAGTATATTTGGATTTTTATTTTATTATTCAAAATGCGTTTTGTATGTTTAAAAATTTTTAAAAACAACAGAACAGTTTCTTTTTTTTTAAAGAATTAAATAGTTGATAATTATCGTAGAATTTATATTATTATTTAATATTATAATATGATTATTATCTCGGTATATGCTACTTTATAAACTTTATTAGATTTTTATGACATATACACTTTGTAATTCATATAAAAACATTTTTAATAATGCTTTTATTTTATATAATAACAAAAATTAAATTCATCAATAATTTTTTCCGACCACAAAAATGTACACACAATTTTGTTCAGTACTGTTCTGTTTTCTCTCACACATACTAACGCATTTTAATTTTGGGCACCTATGAACAAGCGTACATTTTTTTACCTCTACCAATGAGAGAGAGAGAAAACTCTCAACACCAATCCCAATCACCAATAGTGTAAAACCCCGCATATATACACTTTTGGCCAAAACTGAAGCAACTAAAAGTGCTAGGTTAATAAATACCTCATAACTTTTTTCAAAAATAAAGATTTCATTTGGTTATTTCTGTTATAAATCGGTTCTTTATTCGCTTTAAAAACAAAAGCATTAATGTAAACTTCATTATGAAATAATAAAACAATTTATGGATAAGGAAATTGTCTCAATTTTTGTTTGGACAAAACTAAAGCAACTCTACAGTACAAATAGATGAGCTCTAAAATATTAGTTATTTTTACCGTTTTAATTATTGTGTCCTATAGATCAGTTTTAAATGGATTCTATCACAATGGCATGTGTATGGTAATCAGTTTTGACTTACTACCAAAAAATATGTAAAAATGGCTAGAAACAAATATGTACAATACTCCCATACAACAGCTTATTACCAGTGATTGTGAAAATAATTTATCACAGAAAAATATTCCATGTTGCCTTTCGCAAAAGCTCAAACCAATTAGAATCCGACTCGGTTGATAAATATTATGCTTTCGGATTAATAAAAGTGAAATATTAAAGACTCAGGCATAAGTCTTTAATGAAAGCCTCATGTCAGAGTCTTTAATATTCAGGAGTGTCAATTAGGGATACGTAGTCGAGCGCAAAAGTCGACTTTTAGATTTTTCGGTTTTTGCTTCTGACCAAAAAGTCGATTTTTAGACTTTTCGATTTTTGCCTTTGACTAAAAAGTCGACTTTTCGATCTTTCGATTTTGTCAAAACTGTCCAAAATCGATTTTCGACTTTTACTGACTTCTGAAAATCGACTAAAAATTTTATTATACCCTACACAACTATGTTGTCAGGGTATTATAGCTTTGTGCAGCCCCAAATGTTTGTAACGCCGCGAAATATTGGTCCTAGACCCACCTTTAAGTATACCGATCGTCATATCTCGACTAGCTGAGTCGATCTAGACATGTGTGTCCGTCCGTCCGTCCGTCCGTCTGTCCATTATAATTTGTAAACACGATACAGGCCACAGTTATGGACCAATCTTCACGAAATTTTGCATGTAGGATGGGTTCTGGCCAATGAAGACCCCTATTGTTTTTGGAAAAGATCGGTTAATATTTAGGGGATGAAATGGACCAAATACTAAATTTTTGTCGGTTTTTCTGGTCGCTCCAGAGGCCGCAATTATGGCCCCAACACCGCGAATTTTTGCATGGAGAAGGGGATCGGGCCAGAGAATAAGCATGCATGTTTTGATAAAGATCGGTCAATATTTAGCGGGTCAAATGGACCCTGACTTTTGTGTGAAAAATGACAAAATTTGTATTCTATGGCATATATATTTACTCCTGGAGGATGTAGACCCCAGGAGTTGATAGCATATCCAAGAGGAGTGGTTGGCCTTTAAATTGATACCAAATATAGTGATGTATCTACTCAGATGTGGGAGTTACAGTCAAATATTTACAGGTGCTTACGTATTCAGATATTATTTAGTAACCCATTACCACATTAGAGGGAGAAATATCGCGCTGATGGCTTTGAAATTGTTCATGAGGTTCCAGTTATGGTCAAGAACAACGCCTATAATTTTCGGTGATGATCAGATTAAAATTTTGGGATGAAATGGACGTAGAATATAACTTTTTGTGTGTTTTCGAGTGGAGTATAATCCAAAAATCACAACACAACCCACCGTGAAGGTAATCTGGACAAGTAATTAGAAGGACTGTACTGAATATTCGAAAATAGTAAGGAAGAGGTGTTGTTAACCTCTAATCGGACAAGAGGGGGCAAATATCACGAAATATTACTCAGACTCGGAATAAACATCCTCAGAAAGTTAGAGTTCGTGGTAGTTGTGTAGGGTATCGTATGGTCGGCCCCGTCCGACTATACTGCTCCGCTCACTGGTTTTTTATATTAGTTATTGTTAACAGACAAAGTAAAGTTCCGGAAAGTGCAATTTTTCGCTATGGTTCCTTTCGCTGAAGAAAATATACTGCTTATTTGGAGGTTTCAGCTTGGCAATAACCTCCAAACATACCACAAAACATGTCAAACATTGGTTGCGGAAGTAAAAAATCAGGTGTTTATAATGGCCAACACAATCATCAGATCTTTACCCTATAGAAAAATCGTTCGAGTATCATAGATAGCAAAATCGAAAGAATTTCACAAAGTTCAGGATGCAAAGAATAGTATACCCAAGGATTAAATTTATTGATTCAAATTGGTTTATTGGTTTTTATTGATTCAATTGGGCGAGATCTCTTAGTAATTATAATAAGAATCCGGAAAAGCAAATTCGGTATAGTTCAAGGTTTTGAGTTATGACAATACACTTTCTTTTCTTTTCGAAATTGTTGCTTATTTCATTCCAGAGAGGGTCCTCAAAGACAATAAATAGATATTTATTTTCCACTTTTACCCTACCCTTGCTCAAAAACCCATATATTTCGTTGGGGAATCAGAAATCCATTCTTTTTCGGCAGATGGCTGTACTGATAGATTCCTCGTAAAGTATCGTTCAACCAATTTCAGATGTATGCTGTTTTTTTTTCTTTTGGTACATTCAGTTGTTAGTTACAGGATGGTGAAAATAAAAATAATCGGTACATTTTACAATTTTTCTTTGACAAAGGCGAAAATGCAGGCCAAGCGGCTAAAATTGTAAATTTTGTTTATGGTTCCGATACTGTAACAACCAATTATGTACAATTTTTGTTCTGGAGTTTTTGATGTTAAAGATGCACCTCGCACAAGTAGGCCGGCCGTCGAAAATGTCGATAAAATCGGAGAAATGATCGAAGTTGACCGGCATGTTAGCATTTGTAACATCGCCCAAGAGCTAAAAATCGACCATAAAACTGTTTTAAGGGAACCCCCCCCATTCTCCATTTTTTATATTTAAGATTTAAAATGGGCTGGTAAATGAATACCAATGCTTTTTAAGGTTTGTAACATTGCACATATATATTTGAAGATTTAAAAAGAAAGAAAAATAATTTACAAACAATTGTTGTTGTTTTTTGTGATTAAAAAAAGTCCTTATTTTTGATGGCGGGCATCATAACTCCTCACTAGAACATCGGAATCCGAAAATTCGAACGGTGTTAGAAAGAGTACATGTCTGGCTTTCGTATGAACTAGGATTATTGACTTCGCGCAACAAATAACAAAATGGCGGAACTTTGATTTTTTTTTTTTTTTTTGGAAAATCGCTTATTTTTCACCACAAACTAAGGAAGATCTTCACCGATTGGCTATCACCTAGTTCATACCATGGCTATACACTCACAGGAAGTTTTAATGCATCCGTCATACATTCCGCACTTGGAACCAAGCGATTATCATATTTTTCATACCATGCAAAAATTTTTTAATGATAAAAATTGGTATCTAGGGTATATTCTGAAAATCGACTATTAGAGTTTTGTTGCAAATAAAGAGCAGGACTTCTATGAGAGTGGCATTATGAAGTTACCTTTAAAATGCCAACAAATCATATAGCAAAACGGTGCATATTTGGCCCAAATCGCACATTCCGAAGCATGTTAAATAAAGTCCTATAATTCATATAAAAATAGTGGATTTCTTTTTCTCCAAACAAATGAAATGTGTCCAAATGTGTATTTTGGAGACAAACACTTCGTTATTAGGTCCACGTTTCGTTATAGACCCCACACAACGGTACCGCCTTATTTTTGGTATTTTGAAGATTGTAGCAATGTTTCCATCTGAAGGGCTATAATTTAGCATTTCGTGTTCTTGGAATGTGAAAAAATCGTTGTTGAAAATGTTGGTGATGTGACCATTTGTTGACAGAGTCCCAATTTAATGGTACAGATCAATTCTCTACATGTTGAAGTATTTTATCCTCTTTCCCACGGAAGTCTGAAAAAATCATTGTTGAACATTTTCGAAATCAGTCAATATTTTGATATGACCGCCATAAAAACGAATTGGCCCACATTCGATATAAGTGGCGTAATTTGTCTTAAAAAACTTCTCATAAAATTTTTAGTGTAGGTCCAGGTTGTAAATAACCCTCATAGAAAAGTCATGTTTTCCAACCAGAGGCTCTGTAATTTGGTATTAAATTTTCTCAGATGAATAGTGAAAGTCCCTATAATGCCCCAATAAGGAAAATATATTTACAGTGGGTCCTGAGATGACAACTTCTTGTAAAATATGCTGTTGCTGTTTTCTCGAGTTTTTCGGCGTGTTTTTGTCTTGAACCGTATACTAATTACCACAAGACGTATTTTTTTTTTTTTTTTGGTTTTAAAAGTATACAAAATATTGCTGATAAAATTTCGAAGGCGAGAAATTGGTATTCATATATTTTTATTGTTCTTTTACATTTTCCGACCACGTTTCGAAACCCCTAACACGTTTCTTATCAATTGTACACTATGAAGAACTGTCGGATACATTAGAAATATTGACTAGAAATAGATTTAATTATATCGAACGAGTTAATAATATTTATTCGTGAGAGCCAGATTTAGAACTCTGATTTTTTGAAACGGATTTTAAGCGGATTAAAAAGATGTAATTGTCAAGTCGTGGATAAAAAAAGGTTCTTTACAAAGCGTAATAGAAAAAAATATTTTCTACAGAACATTTAAAAGGTGTTGGAGTTTTTAGATATTATATTCTCAGGAATCTTTACAATATATTATAACCTAAAGAACCTTACAAGGCATAAACTGTAAACCTAAGGCGTGGATTAAAAAAAATATTATTATTAATATTATTAATTAATTTTGTCCTTTTCTGGGGAGGTACTTGTGGGAAATGAACTCATATTGTCCATGTTCGAAGTCGATTTATATTTGTAAGAAATATTACGCTGTGAAAAGTTCACATCAGTCAGTCAATCATTTCTAAATTCACTCCAAATCTTCCGAAACGGATTAGTTCCAAACTAAAACCAATATTTTGGTAAGGCACATGTTTACCGAAGCAAAATCTATATCAGTTTTAAAGACAGTATCCAAAGGTCCCACAAAATTTGTCTGTATAATATTTCCTGTATAACATTTTTAGTCTAAGGCTTAATTTTTTGTAGTTTTCATATAACCTAATTTAATAAAAAATTTAATACATTATTGAGGTCCAATTGTATTATTTTATTCAAATTTGTTTACGCGTTTTCTCTCAAATCACTTGATTTGCATTACTGATCATTATTAAGTTGAGAGTAAATTGGTGGGGAAACAAATGAGAGCTACGTAAACAACTCTCAGACAATGGGGGGATTTGCTGTTGTTGTTGTGTACCTGTAAACATGCAATTAGCGCCACATAGCCATTGTTTTTGTTGTTACTTTTTTCTCGTGTGTATCTTTCTGTTGCAGTTAGCTTGAATTTTGATGGTGAGTAAGGGGAGAGCGGATTAGTTTGGTCTATTCAGTGCAAGCAAACTTGGTTATGCTTTATATCAGGCACGGGCAGAGCATAAACAATTCTGTTCTCACGCACTTGTCTTTGTGTGTGTGTCAATGGTTTTTCAATTGGTTCAGTTGAATGTGTGTGAGAGAATAGCGATACTTACTCTCGCGAGAGTGCACGCGTGCGGTGCTTCGCCCGACTGTGCTTTATATGGTGGGAAAGTTGTTGTTGAAATTTCAAATTAAAGAGTTAATAACAGCTTGAAATGAATGAAACAGACGGAAACGGTTGTTTTAATCCAACCTCTATCCCCCTAATAAATATTACGTATTTTGTTATGTTTTAGCAAGAACTTTTATGAACATTCGGGCATTGAAATGTACTGTGTTTTGCTGTATTATTTTTATGTTTTCAATGATACAAACATGGTAAGAGCAACAACGAAAGAAAAGTTAAAACAGAAATGGTATATCAAACCACAAGCTCGATCAAAACAAACGAACCAAGGTGTATTAAATAAGGTGTAAGTGACAATCATATGGCTTTAAATTTTTTTCGTTATTGTTTGTAAAGTAAATTGTCAAAAATATTTTCAACAATTAATTACGATTTACAAAATTGTCTTCAAATTTAAGATTTTGATAAAAAATATGTTCATAGAGACCAAGGTGTATTTAATAAGGTGTATGCATCAGCTACAACAACTAACATTTTACAAAAACAACATTGCTGTTATAGAAATTAAATTGTCATGTTGACAATTAGTTTTTGGTTTTAGTTTTTGTTTATTAATTTTTGTCAAGAACTATTCTTTGATGAATAATTTGTATTTTCTTGGATTTTTGGCAATTTTAGGTTGGGGAGTAAAGTTTAAGACCCTGTCACGAATTATTTTGAAAAGTTTCCAACGTGTAGCCCTTTGTTCCTGGTGATGTTGCTTATATTGTAAATTACAATTTTTTTTCGAAGAATTGCCTTCAAATTTCGCCTCGTTAATGAAAGTTTGGTGGACATAAATCCCCGACCAAAGACTAAATCAAGGAAATTGTGCAATCTGGCTATATCTTTGATCAATCTTTGATATACTCCTAATCAAAGACTTCCACCTTTGGATTGATTTTTGGAGATACCAATAGTCAGATTGCAATATAGGCTACGTATGTGTAGCTATGATTTATGAACAGATTTCAACACGGGATACAAAACGTAAACTATTTGGATCAAATCAGCGAACGGGTTTTAAACTGATTTAAGGCCTTTTCGTCCGTCTCTATGAACATATTTTTTATCAAAATCTTAAATTTGAAGACAATTTTGTAAATCGTAATTAATTGTTGAAAATATTTTTGACAATTTACTTTACAAACAATAACGAAAAAAGTTTAAAGCCATATGATTGTCACTTACACCTTATTTAATACACCTTGATAGAGACGGACGAAAAGGCCTTAAATCAGTTTAAAACCCGTTCGCTGATTTGATCCAAATAGTTTACGTTTTGTATCCCGTGTTGAAATCTGTTCATAAATCATAGCTACACATACGTAGCCTATATTGCAATCTGACTATTGGTATCTCCAAAAATCAATCCAAAGGTGGAAGTCTTTGATTAGGAGTATATCAAAGATTGATCAAAGATATAGCCAGATTGCACAATTTCCTTGATTTAGTCTTTGGTCGGGGATTTATGTCCACCAAACTTTCATTAACGAGGCGAAATTTGAAGGCAATTCTTCGAAAAAAAATTGTAATTTACAATATAAGCAACATCACCAGGAACAAAGGGCTACACGTTGGAAACTTTTCAAAATAATTCGTGACAGGGTCTTAAACTTTACTCCCCAACCTAAAATTGCCAAAAATCCAAGAAAATACAAATTATTCATCAAAGAATAGTTCTTGACAAAAATTAATAAACAAAAACTAAAACCAAAAACTAATTGTCAACATGACAATTTAATTTCTATAACAGCAATGTTGTTTTTGTAAAATGTTAGTTGTTGTAGCTGATGCATACACCTTATTAAATACACCTTGAAAGTAACAAAATCTGAACAACGTCATTTGTAATCGAGTTGGTTTTTTTTATTCGTATGTAGGTATTATTGTGTAAATAGTAACCACACACTGGCAGATAGAATTTCCCATGGCTATAGAGAAAATACCTAAATAGGGTTTCACAATGAAATCACTTAAAAAGGCAAAAAATACATTCCTTCTGTGAGTTGAACAAATATAATTTAAAAATCCACGCCTCAGATGGTCTTTGAAAATATATGATATAAAAATTCAGGGCTCAGATGGGCTTTGAAAAAAATATAATTAAAAAATTCAGGCCACAGATAGTCCCCGAAAAATTCAACTTAAAACCAGTGAGCGGAGCAGTATAGTCGGAAGGGGCCGACCATATGATACCCTACACAACTTCCACGAAACTATAGGTCAACTAGAGGTCAACAAATATTACAAATATTCAGTACAGCCCTTCTAATCACTTGTCCAGATTCCCTTCACCGTGCGTTGTGTTGTGATGTTCGGCTTTCAATTTTGGCTTATAGATCGAATCGAAAAAAAATACCAATAAATAAGTTTTCGGTCCACTTCATCCCAAAATTATTATCCGATCATCACCGAAAATTATAGGCGTTGTCGGGGACCATAACCTCAACCTCATGGAAAATGTCTAGATCGACTCAGCTAGTCGAGATATGACTATCGGTATACTTAAAGGTGGGTCTAGGACCAATATTTCGCGGCGTTACAAACTTTTGGGGCTGCACAAAGCTATAATACCCTGACAATATAGTTGTGTAGGGCATAATAATCCATGCCTCCGATAGTCCCTGACTTTAAAAAATCCACGCATCAGATAGTCCCTGAAAAAAATCAACTTAAACAACTTCACGCCTCAGATAGTCCCTGAAAAAAATCAACTTAAAAAACTTCACGCCTCAGATAGTCCCTGAAAAAAATCAACTTAAAAAAATCCACGACTCAGATAGTCCCTTAAAATCCAACTTTAAAAATCCACGCCTCAGATAGTCCCTGAAAAATCGAACTTTAAAAAATCCACGCCTCAGAGTCCCAGAAAAATCGAACTTTAAAAAATCCACGCCTCAGATAGTCCCTGAAAAATCCAACTTTAAAAAATCCACGCCTCAGATAGTCCCTGAAAAATCCAACTTTAAAAAATCCTCTGAAAAATCCAACTTTAAAAAATCCACGCCTCAGTAGTCCCTGAAAATCCAACTTTAAAAAATTCTCTGAAAAATCCAACTTTAAAAAATCCTCTGAAAAATCCAACTTTAAAAAATCCACGCCTCAGTAGTCCCTGAAAAATCCAACTTTAAAAAATCCACGCACGTCCCTGAAAAATCCATCTTTAAAAAATCCACGCACGTCCCTGAAAAATCCAACTTTAAAAACTCCACGCCTCAGATTGTCCCTGAAAAATCCAACTTTAAAAAATCCACACCTCAGATAGTCCCTGAAAAATCCACGCCTGATAGTCCCTGAAAAATTCATCTTTAAAAAATTCACGAATCAGATAGTCCCTGAAAAATCCATCTTTAAAAAATCCACGCCTCAGATAGTCCCTGAAAAATCCAACTTTAAAAAATCCACACCTCAGATAGTCCCTGAAAAATCCAACTTTAAAAAATCCACGCCTCAGATAGTCCCTGAAAAATCCAACTTTAAAAAATCCACACCTCAGATAGTCCCTGAAAAATCCAACTTTAAAAAATCCACGCCTCAGATAGTCCCTGAAAAATCGATCTTTAAAAAATTCACGAATCAGATAGTCCCTGAAAAATCCAACTTTAAAAAATCCACGCCTCAGATAGTTCCTGAAAAATCCAACTGTAAAAAATCCACGCCTCAGATAGTCCCTGAAAAATCCAACTTTAAAAAATCCACGCCTCAGATAGTCCCTGAAAAATCCAACTTTAAAAAATCCACGCCTCAGATAGTCCCTGAAAAATCCAACTTTAAAAAATCCACGCCTCAGATAGTCCCTGAAAAATCCAACTTTAAAAAATCCACGCCTCAGATAGTCCCTGAAAAATCCAACTTTAAAAAATCCACGCCTCAGATAGTCCCTGAAAATTTAAACTTTAAAAAATCCACGCCTCAGATAGTCCCTGAAAAATCCAACTTTAAAAAATCCACGCCTCAGATAGTCCCTGAAAATTTAAACTTTAAAAAATCCACGCCTCAGATAGTCCCTGAAAATTTAAACTTTAAAAAGTCCACGCCTGAGATAGTCACTGAAAAAATCAACTTAAAAAAATCCACGCATCACATAGTCCCTGAAAATCCAACTTTAAAAAATCCACGCCTCAGATAGTCCCTGAAAATGTAAACTTTAAAAAATCCACGCCTGATAGTCCCTGAAAAATTCATCTTTAAAAAATTCACGAATCAGATAGTCCCTGAAAAATCCATCTTTAAAAAATCCACGCCTCAGATAGTCCCTGAAAATTTAAACTTTAAAAAATCCACGCCTGAGATAGTCACTGAAAAAATCAACTTTAAAAAATCCACACCTCAGATAGTCCCTGAAAAATCCAACTTTAAAAAATCCACTCCTCAGATAGTCCCTGAAAAATCGATCTTTAAAAAATCCACGAATCAGATAGTCCCTGAAAAATCCAACTTTAAAAAATCCACGCCTCAGATAGTCCCTGAAAAATCGATCTTTAAAAAATTCACGAATCAGATAGTCCCTGAAAAATCCAACTTTAAAAAATCCACGCCTCAGATAGTCCCTGAAAAATCCAACTTTAAAAAATCCACGCCTCAGATAGTCCCTGAAAAATCCAACTTTAAAAAATCCACGCCTCAGATAGTCCCTGAAAAATCCAACTTTAAAAAATCCACGCCTCAGATAGTCCCTGAAAATTTAAACTTTAAAAAATCCACGCCTGAGATAGTCACTGAAAAAATCAACTTTAAAAAATCCACACCTCAGATAGTCCCTGAAAAATCCAACTTTAAAAAATCCACTCCTCAGATAGTCCCTGAAAAATCGATCTTTAAAAAATCCACGAATCAGATAGTCCCTGAAAAATCCAACTTTAAAAAATCCACGCCTCAGATAGTCCCTGAAAAATCGATCTTTAAAAAATTCACGAATCAGATAGTCCCTGAAAAATCCAACTTTAAAAAATCCACGCCTCAGATAGTCCCTGAAAAATCCAACTTTAAAAAATCCACGCCTCAGATAGTCCCTGAAAAATCCAACTTTAAAAAATCCACGCCTCAGATAGTCCCTGAAAAATCCAACTTTAAAAAATCCACGCCTCAGATAGTCCCTGAAAAATCCAACTTTAAAAAATCCACGCCTCAGATAGTCCCTGAAAAATCCAACTTTAAAAAATCCACGCCTCAGATAGTCCCTGAAAAATCCAACTTTAAAAAATCCACGCCTCAGATAGTCCCTGAAAATTTAAACTTTAAAAAATCCACGCCTCAGATAGTCCCTGAAAAATCCAACTTTAAAAAATCCACACCTCAGATAGTCCCTGAAAAATCCAACTTTAAAAAATCCACGCCTCAGATAGTCCCTGAAAAATCCAACTTTAAAAAATCCACACCTCAGATAGTCCCTGAAAAATCCAACTTTAAAAAATCCACGCCTCAGATAGTCCCTGAAAAATCGATCTTTAAAAAATTCACGAATCAGATAGTCCCTGAAAAATCCAACTTTAAAAAATCCACGCCTCAGATAGTTCCTGAAAAATCCAACTGTAAAAAATCCACGCATCAGATAGTCCCTGAAAAATCCAACTTTAAAAAATCCACGCCTCAGATAGTCCCTGAAAAATCCAACTTTAAAAAATCCACGCCTCAGATAGTCCCTGAAAAATCCAACTTTAAAAAATCCACGCCTCAGATAGTCCCTGAAAAATCCAACTTTAAAAAATCCACGCCTCAGATAGTCCCTGAAAAATCCAACTTTAAAAAATCCACGCCTCAGATAGTCCCTGAAAATTTAAACTTTAAAAAATCCACGCCTCAGATAGTCCCTGAAAAATCCAACTTTAAAAAATCCACGCCTCAGATAGTCCCTGAAAATTTAAACTTTAAAAAATCCACGCCTCAGATAGTCCCTGAAAATTTAAACTTTAAAAAATCCACGCCTGAGATAGTCACTGAAAAAATCAACTTAAAAAAATCCACGCATCACATAGTCCCTGAAAATCCAACTTTAAAAAATCCACGCCTCAGATAGTCCCTGAAAATGTAAACTTTAAAAAATCCACGCCTGATAGTCCCTGAAAAATTCATCTTTAAAAAATTCACGAATCAGATAGTCCCTGAAAAATCCATCTTTAAAAAATCCACGCCTCAGATAGTCCCTGAAAATTTAAACTTTAAAAAATCCACGCCTGAGATAGTCACTGAAAAAATCAACTTTAAAAAATCCACACCTCAGATAGTCCCTGAAAAATCCAACTTTAAAAAATCCACTCCTCAGATAGTCCCTGAAAAATCGATCTTTAAAAAATCCACGAATCAGATAGTCCCTGAAAAATCCAACTTTAAAAAATCCACGCCTCAGATAGTCCCTGAAAAATCGATCTTTAAAAAATTCACGAATCAGATAGTCCCTGAAAAATCCAACTTTAAAAAATCCACGCCTCAGATAGTCCCTGAAAAATCCAACTTTAAAAAATCCACGCCTCAGATAGTCCCTGAAAAATCCAACTTTAAAAAATCCACGCCTCAGATAGTCCCTGAAAAATCCAACTTTAAAAAATCCACGCCTCAGATAGTCCCTGAAAAATCCAACTTTAAAAAATCCACGCCTCAGATAGTCCCTGAAAAATCCAACTTTAAAAAATCCACGCCTCAGATAGTCCCTGAAAAATCCAACTTTAAAAAATCCACGCCTCAGATAGTCCCTGAAAATTTAAACTTTAAAAAATCCACGCCTCAGATAGTCCCTGAAAAATCCAACTTTAAAAAATCCACGCCTCAGATAGTCCCTGAAAATTTAAACTTTAAAAAATCCACGCCTGAGATAGTCACTGAAAAAATCAACTTAAAAAAATCCACGCCTCAGATAGTCCCCGAAAAAAAATTCTTTAAAAAATCCACGCCTCAGATAGTCCCTGAAAAAATTTAACTTTAAAATCCAGCCTCAGATAGTCCATAAAAAATATAAATTAAAAATCGACGACTCTGATAGTCCCTGGAAAAGTATAATATAAAAATCCACGCCCAGATATTTCCTAAAAATATAATGTTCCCAAATTGTTTAAGAAATAATTTCACTATAAATATTTTAAGTATATCTATTGCAGAAATCAATTAAATTGATTTCCTTACAATTACAAAAAAATTAGCTTTATTATTATATAACATAATAATTCATGCTCAACATTCGTAATCAAATTACATATTTATTCCTCAGCAGCATCCAATTCTTTTTGGAATGGATCTTTGCCAATATATTTATCCAGATTTTTATCAGCATCAACTTCCACCGCCGATAATTTAGTGAAGCCTTCATCATCGACAAAACAGGTTTCATGACCATCCGGATCGGCTAAGATTATAACACGAACAGTTTCCTTTCCCGGGGTATCCAATTCAATCAAAGGTGTTAATATTTTACCATTATTTTGGGTGATAACATCATTAATATAAGGCTGTTGGGCTTTTGGAACCGAAAAGGCAATACGGCCGTAGGCCTTGGCTCTGTCCAATGGTTCGGAGATTTGTTTAAGATTCAATGCTGCCTGCATATTGCTATAGTTAAGCAGTAAGGAGTTTTCATCTTCTGACACAATGTTCATGAGCAAAATATCATGCCAATATTTTTTCGATTCCACCAAATTGGTAACATGTAAACCAACATTAACGACAGGATCTTCAACCGTTGGTTGAGGTTCTGGTATAATGTAGAATTTATAACCATCTGGTGATAAAAGTAATTTTTTGCCATCAACATCGGTCATTGGATAGTTGTTGGCCAAGGCTCTTTCGATAGATTCCTGAGATTTTAGAACAACACCGGCGAAGTCATTGCCTAAAAAGATATATAGTAATAAAATGAAAAATTATAAATGGTACAAAATTTATTACAATTGATTTGAGATTTCAAGATTTTACCTCTAATTGTCGGCACAAACCGATTACGATTTGGGAGAACATATACAGTACAAAATAACTCATGAAAAAATGACTCGATTTTAGTTACTCTAAAAGTTTCATCTTAGTGCTATTTGTGTAGGGTATAGCATGGTCAACTATGTCTGGCAATACTGCTTTGTTTACTGTTTATACCCTTCACCACACTGTGGTACAGGGTATTATGTCTTTGTGCATATGTTTGTAACAGGCAAAAATAATCGAGATAGACCCATGGTTCCTTTTGAGAATATGCATAGAATCACTTTCTGAGTCGATTTACGCATGTCCGTCTGTCCGTCCGTCCGTCCGTCCGTCCGTCTGTCCATGTTAAATTGTAAACAAAGTACAGGTCGCATTTATGATCCGAATTGGATGAAATTTGGCATAGGTCACTTATTTGGCCCAAGGACGAACCCTATTGAAATTGGGAAAAATCGGTTCAGATTTAGATATAGCTCCCATATATATATTTAACCGATTTAATGTAAACAGTCCCTATATAACTTTCGATTTGCACGAAATTTAGTACAGCCTAATCATTTAGGTCTAGAATGATGTCTGCCAAGTTTCGTGAAAATCGGTCCAGATTTAGATATAGCTCCCATATATAGTTTCGTCCGATTTCATGTAAATGGTGCCCCAAAGTCCCTATATATCTTTTGATTTGCACGAAATTTGGCATAACGTACTGAATTAAGCCTAGAGTGATGTCTGCCAAGTTTCGTGAAAATCGGTCCAGATTTAGATATATCTCCCATATATAGTTTCGTCCGATTTCATGTAAATGGTGCCCCAAAGTCTCTATATATCTTTCGATTTGCACGAAATTTGGCATAACGTACTGCATTGAGTCTAGAATGGTGTCTGCCCAGTTTCAAGAAAATCGGTCCAGATTTAGATATAGCTCCCATATATAGTTTCGTCCGATTTCATGTAAATGGTGCCCCAAAGTCCCTATATATCCTTCGATTTGCACGAAATTTGGCATAACGTACTTAATTGGGCCTAGAATGATGTCTGCCAAGTTTCATGAAAATCGGTCCCGATTTAGATATAGCTCACATATATAGTTTCGTCCGATTTAATGTAAATGGGGCCCCAAAGTCCCTATATATCTTTCGATTAGCACGAAATTTGGTACAGCCTAATCATTTAGGTCTAGAATGATGTCTGCCAAGCTCCGTGAAAATCGGTCAAGATTTAGATATAGCTACCATATATAGTTTCGTCCGATTTCATGTAAATTGTGACCAAAATCCATATATATCTTTCGATTTGCACGAAATTTGGCATAACGTACTGAATTGAGCCTAGAGTTATGTCTGCCAAGTTTCGTGAAAATCAGTCCAGATTTAGATATAGCTCCCATATATAGTTTCGTCCGATTTCATGTAAATTGTGCACCAACATCCATATATATCTTTCGATTTGCCCGAAATTTTGCACAACGTACTGAATTGAGCTTAGAGTGATGTCTGCCAAGTTTCGATAAAATCGGTCCATATTTCTATATAGCTCCCACATATAGTTTCGTCCGATTTCATGTAAATGGTTCACCAAAGTCGCTATATATCTTTCGATTTGCACGAAATTTGGCATAACGTACTGAATTGAGCCTAGAGTGATGTCTGCCTTGTTTCGTGAAAATCGGTCCAGATTTAGATATAGCTCCATTTTATTATAGATTGATTTTATGTAATTGACGCACCAAGGAACCAATAGGAACAAAACGTTCTAAAGTTAGTATAACCTAACCTGTGACAAGTTTGTTTGAAATCGCTTAATATGTGGATATAGCTTACATATATTTTTTCGCCCGATATCAAGCAAATTGGGCATAATACTCCTCATGTTAGTCAGATTGACATCAAATTTTGCACAACGTACAAAATTGAGCATAGAATTACGTAGTTGCGTTTTCTAGAAGTACAGACATAGTCAACCGGATGACCTATTTATATTTGTTTGAAGTCGATTTACACACTTTATGGACAAATCTAGGTAGATTCACATTTAGATAAATATCACATATTTTATTTCATCCAATTTCATGTTAATAGTCCTGTTTAATGTACCCATAGTGGTGAAGGGTATCCTAGAGTCGGCTCCGTCCGACTTTACTACTTTCCTTACTGGTTTTTTATTAAAAATATCTACCTGATGGATACAACGAATTTGGTTATCTTAATAATAACAAACACAAAGAAATCCCTTATATATCATAATGAGATAGATCTCTGGGTATTTTCAATATAATGTGATGCATGAATATACAAACAATAACAAATATTACTACATACAAATATGACTGACAATCTGAACGTAGTGTAAAGAATAAATAATTGGCCTAATTAAAAATAAAGATAACGTCGTGAGATATGAGTGATGTGTACTTCAATATTTATTATAACTTGAAATTATGTAATTCAATCATTAAACAGGGGAATCATTTAGCTTCCCTTCAAATCTTTAGCAATAGCTTTCATGAAGATTTTCATATCAATTTAGACATTTGTAGGCAAAAAGATTGACTAATACAATTAAAAAATTATGAGTTTATAGATATTGAAAATATTGACCATTTGTGGGGGAGTTACCAGACGTAGTGGACCAATGGGTCTCATTCGGAATTGATCTAGGCTTGTGGGTCGATTATGGAAAGCAACCAAACTCAAGTTATGATTTCAACTGGCAAAAGAAGATGTTCGCCACTCTCTGCCATTCATTTGGAATGCGTGTTGGTGGGCCATAACAGTTAAGGTCCTCTGAAATGGCCTTCCACACATCATCGGCAGTGACTTTGATTTAACCAAAAGTACGCACGTCGCGTGCTACATTTGGGTGAGCTTCCAGAAATAAATGGTTGCCGAAAAATTCTATTTGAAGCGACTGAAGTTGACAACAGTTGCCATCCATAATTCAAATTTGGCAGCTGGCAACGCCACTAAACTATGGTTACCAGCCGTAATCGACCCATTGGTAAATATAAGAGGTGGTACAACGTAAGGTTCAAATCGAAGAGTCCGTTTGCATAATATTATAAAATACATTTTGCTGAAGAAGTGGACGGTTATTTCACATCTTCGAACTTGAACTATGTTTAGAAGAAGAAATATTACGATGTTAAAAGTTTCGACGAAAGCGGAGAATTATCGAACATTTGCAAATCGACTCCAAACAGATTTGTTCCAAAGAAACATGGGGACTAAAACCAATATTTCGACAAGGCACATTTTTACCGTATCAAAGTGTATACACCCTCATTAGCCATAAGGCTGAGTTGAATGTATTATTTTTATACCTTCACTCTTTTGATAACTTCGGAACTTTGGAGGTACATACTTGGCGAATGTGGTAAGTATGGACCTAAGGACTACTTGTGTTTAACAGATGAATTTGCATAAATGTGAAAATTTTTTGGTAAATCTTCACACATTCCTTAAATATCATTAAAAAATTAATTACTATATAATATTTATTACAAATGATTACTTAGGTATTTTAGATATGTAGACCAACACAGTTATGTTCCTTGGGCGGGGCTTTTAAAGTTTTCTCTTGGGTACAAGCGATTTTCAGATGTAACTTCCGACTTTCTCATATGGATAAGTAGAAAATTCCTTAACACAAACCAACATTCCTTTAATTTATAATCAAAATAAATTTATATGTTGATTTAGCCTCATCCAGCTGTTGAAATAAATATAGAGATCGGAATATTTCAGATATGCCATTGACACTTTACACAAGGTTTACAGTTTTGCGACTATAGTCGCAATTTGCGACTTTCTTACGCTCTGTGATTCTTGTTTTTTTTTTTTAATTTGTATTTTCCTTTTTACGTGTAAATTCTAACTTATTGAATTGGTGTAACACGTTATTGAGTTTTGTGGGAACTGAAAATATTCTCGGAACAGCTTTATCGAAAAATGTATTTTTCTGTGCGACTGTTTTTGAAGAAAACTACTTTTTGTGCAATTTTTTTAATTCCCAAGCGGTAAATGCTTTATACATACATAACTACTACTCCTACAATGTTTGGTAATGGCAATTTTATAAATCGGCCACATGTTGGCATAGCTTTCATTTTATTCATTTCATTTTTCATTAATTTCATTATTATTTCATTTATTTTAACCGAGTATTTTCAATTTCGTTACCACTAATGATCGTAAATTTCGCTACCCAACTTTCGTTGTAGCCATATATGAATACTTTTATTATTCGATGTTTTGAGCTCCTTTTTCAACCCAATTGATTTTGGGTGTCAAGTTTCCCTACTATAAAAATAGATCTGTCCTCATTTTTTATAAACCTCTATGTAGCAGTACCCTCATTTTAATCATTTTGATGATTTTGGTATGTCCTAGGCCAAATATTCGAACCTGAGAGTCCTTAGATTAATATATGTTTTACTCCTGTCAACAATTTTGACAAAGTACCCATATAAAACTCCCGATGATCTTTAGATATTTATATGACCACCTATTTATGGAGGCTATAAAAACTTGGGCCGGCTGAATTCAACGATTTTTTACTTCTTTTGTAATGCTTAAATTCTTACCCATTTCATAGCGGGTCACACCATAATTATATGTTAATTCAAAAACAAAATGTGTGGATTCTGGGCCATAGCCGACCATGGTTTTACTCCAGCGGTTATCATATGGCCTACAAAAAGTTTTATAAAGATGAGAATTCCAATATATAAAATCTTAACATTACACTCACCCATTGCATTGAGCCTCACAGCCTTCCTTGAATTCTTCGTGTCTCAATACCTATTAAATACAAGCAAAATGTAGCAATTATCTTTATCAATAATTTAACTTTTCAAGGTAGACAGACAGTGGCATTGTAAATACATATTTTTGCCAATCAAAAATCTAACTTTAGATTTATCTCGAACACAACCAACAACACCTGTTGAAATACGACCTACCAACGTTATTGTTGTTGGTAGTATCAATTAACATCCCAGGTGCGGTTGTAATGTCTACTTGAAAACGTTCCCTTTCAGTCCATATCTACTATGAATTTAAAAAATATTCTCACTTACCTTCATGCCCAATATATTTCGAAAGAAAAATGAATTCTTGGCACGATTGCCAATTTTGAAGACATAATGCAATGCTCTTCCAGTGATTAGAGACATCTCTTTTTCAATTTATATTCAATGTAAAAAAATTCCAGCAGTTTAAAGATATAATTTCACAATTTTTTAAGATTTTCCACTTATTAAGAACACTAAGTAAATGGTGGACAATTTATATAGTATATTTTATTATTATTATCACAATGTTGTTGTTGCTTTTAGTTCGTGCACAAAACTTTAATCACTTTAGTGAAACCGGTTGGTTTGCCGATTCATCAGCAAATAACAAATATTTACTTTGTGCCAATTCAAAGTGAATTTATATGCGAAAAGCGATGGATGAGAAGAATACGAAATAAAAACAATGCTTCTTCTTACTGAATATAGAATGTGGCACTCAAGTGGATTGATAGCACCACATAGGTATATTCATTCGTTTTGGACAAACTGTTAAAAAATAATTATACCCTTAATCACACTGTGGTACAGGGTATTATGTCTTTATGCATATGTTGGTAACAGGCAAAAATAATCGAGATAGACCCATGGTTCCTTTTGAGAATATGCATAGAATTACTTTCTGAGTCCATTTATGCATGTCCGCCCGTCCGTATGTCTGTCCATGTTAAATTTTAAACAAGGTACAGGTCGCATTTATGATCCGAATTGGATGAAATTTGGCACAGCTCGTTTGTTTGGCCCAAGGACGAACCCTATTGAAATTGGGAAAAATCGGTCCAGATTTAGATATAGCTCCCATATATATTTTCGTCCGATTTAAGGTAAATGAGGTACCAAAGTCCCTAAATATCTTTCGATTTGCACGAAATTTGGTACAGCGTACTGAATTAGCTCTAGAATGATGTGTGCCAAGTTTCGTGAAAATCGGTTCAGATTTAGATATAGCTCCCATATATAGTTTCGCCCGATTTTAGGTAAATGGTGCACCCAAGTCCCTGAAAATCGTTTGATTTGCACAAATTTTGGCATAGCGTATTGAATTAAGTCTAGAATGACGTGTGCTAAGTTTCGTGAAAATCGGTTCATATTTAGATACAGCTTCCATATATAGTTTCGCCCGATTTTAGGTAAATGGAGCACTAAAGTCTCTGAAAATCATTCGATTTGCACGAATTTTGGCATAGCGTATTGAAATAAGTCTGGAATGATGTGTACACCTCCTATATATATTTTCCACAGCTAGGCCGATTGACACAACGTATTGAAATTAGTATAAATTAACCTCTGGCAAGTTTGCTTCAAATATAATTTCGACTTGTTTATTGAGACTAAATTTTAAACAGTGCAGCATACCGTGGCGTGTGTCAAGTTTGCTTTACACCGATTTACACAAATCTGTCCCACTGTGCGCAAAAGACTCTAAACTTGCCCAAATGAAATGAAATTCAGCATAGGTTCCAGTAAGATATAAAAATCACATATTTAAGTTCGTTCAATTTCATGTCAAAATTCCTTCAAAAAGCGACGTCTTTTCGGATACATATGTACCCAAAGTGGTGAAGGGTATCATATAGTCGGCCCAGGCCGACTTTACTATTTCCTTACTGGTTTTTTATTGAAAATTCAGTATTCGAACCTTATTCAACGAACGAACTCCTTCTCACCTTTGTTTGTTGAACTCCAAATTTATTTAATTACTTTGAATATCGTTAAAAAATGGTGCCTACAGTTTTTTTATGAATATTGGTTAATGTTTAAGGGTTTATATTGCGAGTCGAATTGTCCAAGATTTTTACGAGAAAAATGAAAGAAATATATATTTTTATCATTGACACTATTTGGCTACGGTATCATACATAGTGTTGTAAAGCGATAGATTTGCAATCTAATGTTAGAAAGGTTCGTGTATTTGATTGTACGGTAGACATATTCGTTAACTTTAACGTAAAGTGAATATGAATCCTGATATGTAGATGTCACTGAAGTGGAATTTTCTTGAACAGCATGTTTTTGAATTAAAATCATCCTTAACTCTACTTGTTTTGAAATATAGGCTGTTAATTAAAAGTTTTATACGGTACACAAACCTAGCTACAACTGCAAATTGTTTTTTTTTTATTTCGACAGATGGCGATGTGTCCTGCAAAGGCCATTTTTTGTGTCCTGCAAAGGCGGTTGTTTAAGTTTGGCAACTTTTAAAGTTCTGAGATTTCCTTACAGTTGTGAGTACGTCGCCATGCTAAACTTAAAGGGATTATAGGCACTTGTAAATTTATACCAGTAGGGAAAGTTCAAAAGTCGGACTGAGCCGACTATACACCACCATGTACATACCACTTTGTGTACATACAAGAGATGCTCCAATACGCTATCCAATTTCATGTAAAGCGAAAAGAGATAGGCCCCTCCATTTGCACTATTTGCATAAAATCAGACAAAAATATATGTGGGACATATACTGAAAATTTTAGAATAACTGAAACATGTTCTATAGTTTGGTGTTCTCAAAAATAAGATAGTAAATATCGTGCAGGATCTATGACAGACCGGTTGTTGCATAAGCCGAGTTTAAAAAAGATTTCCAAGCGCGTCGTGCACATCTCATCCAATTTGAAAGATCAATTTCCTTGATGTTCTACTCTACTTGATCTTTCAGTCGGATTCGTGGCCTTCCCTTCTGCGTGAATCATCACTTGGCTCGCTTTTATGTGCCTTTTGAGCTGGGGCATCGATACGTCTGACTATGTCGATGTCACAGAATAGACATTCGAAGGCGCTATTCACCATAGACGCAGATCTGCCCATAGATCATCCGGAGAATTTTTCTCTCAAACACTCCAAGAGCTGCCTCACCTGCTTGCGCAAGTACCCATGCTTCAGATCCATACAACAGTACGGGTAATATCAGCGTCTTGTAGAGTGTGAGCTTGGGCTGGTGAGAGGTGGCCTTTATGGCGATACCGTGGTATATAAAATCGCTCACTACCTCGAAGCTGCAGTTTTCAAGTTCCACAGTTGGTCCTAGCCTACTAGACGTCGTGCGCGTTGATACCATCAGTTTGGACTTTTCACCATTTACTGACAGTCCCACTCTGGCAGACTCCTCCTCAATTCGTTCGTTTCTGTTCGTTTGCGTCTCGTATGATCTTTTCCAGCAGGATGTTAAAAAGATCACACGATAAACTGTCCCTTGTCTGTCGATATGGAAGTGGTTCCGATAGGTCCTTTCCGACATTAAGTGCTGACCACTTAAAGTTATTCTGCATAACCGTATTAATTTTGCAGTAATGCCGAACGCAGGCATGGCTGTAAATACCTCTGACCAGATAGGGCTGTCGAATGCGGTTTTGTAGTCGACGAATAGGTGGAATGTGTCGATGTGTTTCTCGTTGGTCTTTCCCAGATTTCCGTGAACATGGGCGGAAATAAGACTGATGTAGAAGATCTTCGCATTTATACGGATTATAGTAAAATCCGCAGCCAATTTCAAGTCTCTTTTCATGGCAGCTATAATACAGTGCGTATTTCGTCTGATTTATTTGCGCCTGTTCTTTTCCATAGTATTTCCTGTAAGACAATAATATCGCCTTTGTAATTTTTGAGTACATCTGCCAAAGTGAAAACTACGTCTGTTCTACACAACATGGGGACATTGTTTTGGTTATCAGCTCACTGTTTCAACGAGTCATGAAAATAGCTATCCCAGGTGGCATCGTGGCGTAGAGGGACCAAGATAAACCTCTGCTTCACCATGTTAAAGCCAATCAGAGTCATTGCTTTGCGGTTGACCTCTAATCGGAAAAGATTATGCAAATATCATGAAATATCGCTCGGATTATAGATCGGCAGAAATTTAGAGCTCAGAGGTAGTTGTGTGGGGTATCACATGCCGACCATATGATACCCCATCTGACCATACTGGTTTAAATTTATAATTTTTCAAAATTGTGAAAGTGAGGTACCAGAGATGATGGACCTATATAGCAGATAATTGCACTATACCTAGTATAAATATTACGGTATGTCATGTTTAGACTACATGAGATTTATTATTTGCTTTGCGTTTTTATCAAGAAGTTGACCATATGTGTAGAGGTACCAGAAAAAGGTTTGCCCTATTGGCCCCATCTTCCGACTTGATTTAATTTGATTTAAGTATGATATTGAATTAATCAATTTTGAAAATGTTGATCCTTGGTGGGGGAGCTACCAGATGGCCGTAACAAATACTTTTCTCAGCTTTGTTGGAAAATCCTAACCCTAAACTTGTTGCTTTTGCAACACCTCTAGTTTTAGTGAAGGTTCAAAATCAATATTATTTTATGTGAACTAAATAGGATTTTTTACATGAAATCTACCAACAATGTTTAGAAGATTTTTTTTATTTTTTGAAAGGCAACACTGACAAATGCCGACCTTCTTAAAAATTAAATTTGGATATTGACAGCTCGCCATTAAAAATGCGAGAACAATTTTATTAGTTTCTTATTGATCCCACAAATATATGCTGATCGGTTTATTCTTTATCGCCCTTTAGATGAAAATAAATTGGTCGATTTTGACAAGTTGTATTTTGTTGGAAGATAGGAAATACCTGTCCATTTAGTCCTCATTTTTGTGACAAACATGCGTTTTATATATTAATTAAATCTATATCATACCCCATGATGGGTCCTATCGGTCATATCCTTCTCCTACAGCGGTTGAATATTTTGAAAATGTTTAAATCTCATATTAAGCTTAATGACAATCCCAAATGTCCTTTCTTAAGTTTGAAGATGGATTTATGAGTTGACATCATCTGGCAACTCCCCTCAATGTGTAAAACTCTCTAAAATAGCTTACCATGGTATGATAACATACAAATTGACATTTGTAAATTAAATGTAAATTTAATTCCACCGGGCAGAAATTTTATACCATCCACCATGAGATGGAAATTCATAAGTCCTATACATATATCGATATGCCATGGTAAATTTTTGGTACGAAAATTTGGCGCCCAATGAGATTCCAATATATTAAATTCAGTTAAAAGACGTCGTTAAGATCCACAAAATAACGCATAAAGGGGCTACCACGAAACTTACGTCAATATTGATAAGGTTTGCTATACAATGAAACAAATGTGCAAAATTACAGCTAATTCGGATGTCCAAAGTACCGAATATTTGGCATATATGACTACAGTAAAAAGTGGGCTAACGTTACCATATTTTAAGACTTGTTCCTCTTGTTTTGAGGAATCTGCGATTAAAGAAAGTCTGAAAGTCTGCACCGACACTGCGTATGGATTCGAAATTCTAGATACGACCGGTCAAGTAGGTTTACTACTCTAAATAATAATTTTAGATATTAGGAGTTTTTTTAATCTAGGTCAAGGGTTAAATTTACCAAAAACAAACATTGTTAAAGAAAAAACATATAAATTAACGTTTTGGTATAGCCACAAATTCTCTTCTAACGTTTAACAACGGCATAAATTTGCCGCGTCGTTCATTTTTCCATCTGTTAGTTAAAATTCATCAGCATCCCAGTGAGCAAATTTATTTCCAGTAACTTGACAAACTTTCAACTTCTATATGTACCCTGAAAATACCAACATTTACCACCAATTCGACCCTTAAATTTTCGCAACAAAATTTGTTCATTTAACTATTTTAACGAACTTTGAACTTTCATTTAAATATTTGAATTTTTGTAAAAATTTTGATTGAATATTCAAAATAGCAGCGTAAATTGGTGGGAGGATGGAACAGAGCGAGCGTGAGGGAGAATGGGAGAGGTGACACAATGGCAATGTCGAAAATAAAACACCAACAGATAACTGCGCCTAAAACGTGATTGCAATTCGCAAAACTTTCAATCTGCAGCCTGTTCAAACTGTTTAATAGTTTTTACTATCACGTTTTGTTTGAAACTTTGTTGGCGTTTTTTTCTGCTGCTGCTGTTATATCCGAAGGCAACTGTGAGTGGCATTACTGTCGGTGGGTAAATACGTGCGTGTGTGAGTATAATGCGAGGTTGTGGCAGGGAAGAAAGTGGATCAATGGGTGAGATTAACACAAATGTTGGCAAATTCGTATTTTAAAGACAGAAGGTCTTGAAATTTGTAATATACCAATACTCTGATACTCTTTCATCTCAATTGTGGACCTCCCCACGGTGTCACCTGGGGTAGTTACTTTCATCAACCGTTAAAATAGTGAGCTGATATGTGCCGCGAGTTCATCCATAAGAAGTATAAAAAACGGGTTGAGGCGTTGGGTTAGTCGCCCACACTCGGAAGATCCCTCCTACTATGAAAAAGCAATGAAAAAGAAAACCAAACCCCCCAAAGTTGACGACCTACACTTGTAATGTTCGTACGTTGTACAGAACAGGCGCAGTCTTCGCTTTGGCGGATGTACTCAGGAAGTACAAAGCCGATATTATTGTCTTACAGGAAATGCGATGGAAAGGGACTGGCGTAAGTGAATCAGATGATTATGCCCTATATTATAGCTGTTATGAAACGAGACATAAATTTTAGCTGCGGATTTATGGTTAATAGGAGAATAAAAGACCTCGTCTTCATATTCACTCCAGTAGATAAACGAATTGCTACAATCCGTATGCTCCGAAGGAAGACAAAGATGATCAAAAAATGACATAGAAACAGCATATGACCGCTGCCTAGCCATGACATTAAAATTGTGTTAGGAGATTTTAATGCAAAAATCGGAAGGGAAAATATTTTTGGTCCCAGCAGAAAATTCAGCCTTCATGAAGAAACATCCAAAAACGGCATAGTAGTTAACAGTACCAGATTCAAGCATCTCGATATACATAAGGCCACGTGGATTTCTCTTTATCTAGCAACGAGAAATCAAATTGACCATGTTGTGATAGATGGAAAGCATTCGTCGAGTGTTTTAGACGTTCGATCGATACGAAGAGCGAATATCGATTCGGACCATTACCTTGTGGCTGCCAAGGTTCGCACCCTTCTTAATGTAGCAGCAAAGGGGCGATCTAATGTAACAAGGAAACTCAACGTCGAAAAGAATTGTCGGGAGAAAAGGAGATAGAAGAAACGTATTTTCAGAAAAAAGAAGAACAATAAAGACGTGAGCGGGAGCAAATGGAGATGTACATGAGTCAGAATCAAGTCCGGAAATTTTACCAATGAGTAAATCGCCAAACTGGAAAGAGCATTTGA
>NW_026882646.1:0-42829 GCF_032173495.1 Musca vetustissima
TACGTACAGGTTCCGCATTTACTTCCATTTAGTACTTTTTGAACACATAATTACACATTTTCAAGACTACCTCCATACCACCACCACCACTAAATTCAGTACAAGTTAGTATAAAAAACCCTTTGGTACTTCTTTCTAACTCTCCGTCAGTGACCCACATTACAAACTTTAGGTTTGCAGCTCTCTACGTCGCCGAAATCGAAATTTAGTGCATTTGATATTCTATTAACTATTCGTACACATCAATTCGAGTTTCCAATGTTATCTCCATAGCTAAATACTACACTTCAACAGTAATCTAAATTCCAACACTCAGGTTACGACTATATCCAAATTGTTCCAAATTTAGTACCATTATACTCATATGAAACTACATCAATCTTACTCTCCAACAGTAATCTTAAATCCACCAATGTCCAAATTTAGTACTTTTCGTACTCATAAGTACGAATTTCCAAACGTACATCAATCCTGATTTCAGATAATAATCGTAAGTCAAAATTTAAGAATTTCAGCTCTGTCTGTTCATCAAAAACCAAATTGTACCAGATTTGGTACTATTCTGTACTTTTCGTACCGATATTCCAAACTATATCAAATCTACACTCCCACAGTAACGTTCGGGATTCGAATTCTACCCGTTCACCAAAGTCCAAATTGTACCATAAGTATGAATTTCCAAAGTCATGTTCTCCAATAGGAACCTTGAGTCCACATTTAAGGATTCCAGCTCTATCCGTTCACCAACAACCAAATTTAGTACCATTTATTACTTTTCGTAGAGGTAAGTACGATTTTATAAAACTTCCTCAATTCCACACTCCAACAGTAATTTTAATCATAAATTTCAGAATCCCAGCCCTATCCGTTCACATAAATCCAAATTGTAGCATATTTAGTACTTTTCGTACTTTAAGTTTGAATTTTACATGCTGTCTCCATCCTGTACTCTAACAGTAATTTTGTTTTCAAATATAAGTTTTCTATTTCTATCTCTATCCTTTCATTTAAATCCAAATTGTACTAAACTTAGTACCATTTAATACACATAATCATGCATTTTCAAAACTACCTCCATATCTCAATCCTACACTCCTCCCTTAATTTTGAATTCCCGCTCACACAAAACGAATTGTACCCTATTTAGTAGCATTTAGTGCTTCTCGTATCCAAAAGTACGAAATTCCAATACGACCTTAATCCTGTGATTTGCATTACAAATTTAAATTTTCCATCTCTATCAATTCTCTCTGATCTAAACTGTATCAAATTTAGTACCATTTAGTACACGTAATGACAAATTTTCAAAACTACGACATATTTCAATCCTGCACCCCAACAGTAATATTAATTCAACGTTTCAGGATCTCAACCCTATACATTGGTACCAGTTAGTACTTTTTGTTTCTATAATTAAGAATTTCCTAAACTACGTCAATCCTACACAAAAAAGTAATTTTAATTCCAAAATTCTGGAGTCCAACTCTATACATTCACACTTAATCAAGTTATACCAAATATAGTACCATTTAGTACACATAAGTACTATGCTTCCATATCTTAATTCTATATTCTAAAATCAACCATTATTCCAAATTTTAGGTTTCCAGCTCTCTCCGTTCACCCAAATCCATATTGTACCAAAGATATCTCTATAGCTCAATCTTCAACAGTAATCAGAATTCCAAATTTCCGGGTTTAAGCTCATCCGTTTAAGCAAAATCCAAATTGTACTATATTTAGTACCATTTAGTACTTTTCGTTCCAATAAGTACGAATTTCCAAAACTACCTCAATTCTACACTGCAACAGTCATTTAAATTCCCAATTTCAAGACACCACCTCTATCTGTGAACCGAAATCCAGCTTGCACCAAATTTAGTACCATTAAGTACTTCGCGTACACAAAAATACGATTTTTTAAAGCTTCCTCAATGCTGTATTCCAACAGTAGTCCTAATTCCGTTTTCAGGATTCCATCTATATACACTGAACTAAATGCAAATAGTACCATTTTTAGTACTTTTTAAAAAACATAAGTACGAAAACCTTAAACCATTTCCATACATCAACACCACTTCCCAACCTGTATTCCATATAAAATTTCAAGATTTTAGCTATATATGTTCAATAGTACACTTATAGGTCGAATTTCCAAAACCCCTTTTGTGCATCTTTCTAACTTTCCATCAGTGACCCACATTCCAAATTTCAGAATTCTAGCTCTTCGCGTTCGCCTAATACAATGGGTACCATATTTGGTACATTTTAGTACTTTTCGTACCCCTCTAGTCCGAATTTCCAAAAACCCAGCCTTATCTCACGCCTACACACCAACAACAACCCACACTCAAAATTTCAAGGTTCTAGCTTCAGCCGTTTCGTCTGGGCGATGATCTGTCAGTCAGTCACTCACTCACTCACTTAACACTAAGCTCTTTTATATATATAGATAGATTTCGTCAATCAGTTGGGTAAGTTGATCGGAGTAGGCTTATGCTATATGATGTGTTTCAGCTTTTCGACGTTGAATTTCCGTGTTACATTAGATCGCACCTTTTCTGCTACATTAAGACAAGTGTGAACCTTGACTGCTACAAGTTAGTGGTCCGAATCGATATTCGTTTTTGTCTTCCTGCAGTAAGGAATATTATTCACACAAAAGTCTACGTCCATTTAACCGTCTAAATGTTGACCGATTATCATCAACACGACCATGCTTATTGGTTGGGCAGATCTCCTCCTATTGGCAAAACTATAGGATTGTTGGCAAAACTATAGGTGTAGTCTTTGGCTAGAGCCAACATGCAGTTTCGAGGCGATCGGCCTTTAACTGCCAACTTTTATTATAGACACAGTGACCCACATCATTGGATCGATTTAGTTAGGCGTGATATGACGTTACTCGATGAAGTGCAGTTCCTGGAGGCAGTTTAGTTACCCTGCCTTTGGGGTGGTCTGATTTAAACTATACTAACAACTCATTAGTATAGTCGGGGTCACATTGAAATTTAACATTTTGAGTTAAGGGTTGCTGTAAACTCCTCAAAAATGTTACTCATACTCCGCAACAAAACATTACTTCATTTCTCTTTTTAAATTCGCCGCATATTCGCCCATTCAAAAGACATCAACAACAATTGAAACTTGCCAAAATATGGGAAAACCTAAATACAAAAACAAATTTGTCAATATTTATTGAACAAAAAATAAGATCTGATAAATTCGTAATCAAAAAGGGTAATTTTTTATGTATAATTTTATAAAAGTATTTTTTTAGTTTTTTTACAAAACAATAACAGATAATAAGACAACAAAAAAACTACAACAACAAAAAATAACGATTTTATTTAAACAACTAATATGGTTTCAAATGATATACAGAGTAAATTTTTGTCGCAAAATTTTCATAGATACAAGGACAACAACAACAACAAAACTGAAACAGTAATACAGAGGAAATAAAATATTGAAATTAATTTACAAACAAAACAACAACACTTCATTAATAGACAATCTTTATTAAGAAGAAGCAGAAAAGAAGGACAGTTGAAAGAAGAACATAACGAAATGACATAGACATTTTTTTGGGAATAGACTTCAAAATTTGGAAAAGCGAACAACAAATATTGAATATCATTTTGACAATAGTTTAACCAAGAAAAAACCCAGAGGAAAACATGTGTTGTTATTTGTAGAAAAAAACCTTTTCGAAAAAAATTAAAATAACTTTTAGAGTTGTTTTCTTTCCCCGACCCCTCTCTCAGACACTCCTCAAATTAGTTATGATTACGAAATCAAAACAAAACAGAAAAAATGGCGAATTTAGAAAAAAACCCAAACTAACTAACAAATCTTAACTTGAACTAACCTAACAAAAACAACAACAACGTTACAAACAAAAATCTTAACACTTTTCAAAAAAAAATTAAAACCTTGAAGAAAAACGAAAACATACATACGCAAACAAATATTGAAACCTCAATCTATTTCGGTTTCTTATTTAAAAACAAAACAACAATTAACATTTCTAAGAACAAAAACAAAACAAAAGACACATAAATCACTTGAAATCAAAATAATTTCAAATAATTAATAAAAAAAATAAAACTAAAATAATTCTTAAGTCTTACAACAACAAAAACATTTGGCCATAATAAAATGCTATAACTAAATACTCGCTTGCTTATATTTTCAATAAAAAATCAAAAAGTTATCAATAAAAAAATAATAAAAAAGAAAACATAACCTTAAAAAGACACACACACTCACACTCAATTTAAAAATAGTTTGTTATATAAAATAATTAATAGTTTTAAATCAATAATAAATCCAAAAAAAACAATAACAACCCAGTGAATTAAAATTACAAAAAAATAAACAATAATAACAAAACCAACAACAACAATCACAACTCTTGTGAACCATCTGAGTTGTGATTAGTGTAAAGCAGAGGATCTAAATTAATTCATAAGTCAAAGAAATAAAAAACAACAACAAAAGAGAAACCCCAAAAAAATAAAATAAAAATAAAAACAACCTCTAAAACCCTCAAAGAACATAAATAAACAAAAATCGTTTAATAATCGACCTACATTTCAAATTGCATTAAAAATCCAAAAACCATTTTTTTTATTTTCAAAATATATAAAACAATATTTTTAAATTTTCACCTGGTGCCAAGAGAGGCCGGCCCATAAGAGAGCTTTTGGGTTCTGTAGAGAAAATACCTACTAGATCTCCTAGAAATACTTTGGTAGATCGAAGAATACTTCTATATATAGAAAAAGTCTCATTATACATAAGTCCTCTCCTATAAGTAGAAGACATCTTGTGTATATACAATACCTCTTCTAAAGTAAGAATACTAGAAGGCCAGATGGGCAATTTTATAGCAGACACAAATTATATTCTTATAGCAGACCAAAAAGTTCTTATTCTAAAAGTTCGGAACGTCATTCTCTTGGAAACGTCATGAAGGGTCTTCTATTAGGTATGTTTTTTTTAATAGAAGACATCTTGTGTATATAGAATACTTCTTCTAAAGAAACACCACTTCTTTTATAGATAGAAAAAATAATAGATAGAATGTTTATATAGGAAATAACTTACTTAGCTGACTCCAGACAGAACAATTGTTCCATAAGCCTAGCTTAATAAAAAATTTCCAAGCGCGTCGGTCTTCTGCGCAGTTTTTCCAATTTGAAAGACCATTTTTCGATATGTTATCATCCACTTTCCATCGAATTCGTGGTCTTTCCCTTCTGCGAGAACCATCATTTAGCTCACTTTTATCGTCGTGCGCCAAAGTCGACTTTTAGATTTTTCGATTTTTGTTCTTGACTCAAAAGTCGTCTTTTCAGTCTTTCAATTTTTTCAAATATGCTCAAAATCGATTTTCGACTTTTATCGATTAATGCTAATTTACAAAAAATTTTAATTTTTATATAAATTGTTGTCAAAATTAATTGTGGAATGTGTATTTTTTGTCATTTCGAAATCGGAAGTCGATCTTCCCAATGATCAAAAGTCGACTTCGACTTTAAGACTTTTCAATACCAAAAGTCTATTAATTGATTAGTCGAAAGTCGATTTACATATCCCTAATTTGTTCTCGTCTGCTTGCGCGATTTACTGTCAGTCCCACTTTGACAGACTCCAACTCAATTCGTTCAAAGGTGGCTGTTAACGCTCGCAATATTCGACCCATCAGCGTAGTGTGTCGAGTGTAATTTCTGTTCACATTTGCATCTCCTATGACCTTTTCCAGCTGAATGTTAAAAAGAACACACGACAAAATGGCACCTTGTCTGAATCCTCATTCAGCATTGAAAGGCTCCGAGAGGTCCTTTCCGACTTTAACTGTCATTTAAAGTTATCCTGCAAAGTTGTATTAATTTTGCAGGAATGCCGAACGCAGACATGACATTAAAAACCTCTGAGCGGATAGGGCTGTCTAATGCGGTTTTATAGTCGACGAATAGGTTGAGTCTGTCGATGTGAGGGGCATTTATGTTCGCCATTGCATCTCGTATGACTTTAAAAAGGGCACACGTCAAACTGGCACCTTGTCTAAATCCTCATTCAATATTGAAAGTCTCCGAGAGGTCCTTTCCGATTTTAACAGACATTTAAGTTAGCCTACATAGCCGGTTTAATTTTGCGGATAGGACTGTCGTCAAATAGTGTGTCGATCTGTTTTTCGTTAGTCTTTTCCAGGACTTGGCGTTGTGTGAAAATCTGGTCTATGATGGATTTGCCAGATCTGAAGCCGCATTCATACGATTCAATAATATCATTGACATTGGTTTCTGTCGTTAACACAGCACGCTGGTTAGTACTTTATATACGATGGGAAGGAGACTAATTCCTCTATAGTTGACACATATCGGCTTATCTCCTTTTTTGTGCACGGGACACAGGATGTTGAGGTTTCAATCATTGGGCTTGTATTCCTCTAACTAAATTGTAATAATAATTCTCCTGGCCAATATCTGACCCCGGTCTTGTGTACCAAAAAGTACCTAGAATCCTGGCATTCTTCTCATCGGAAGCTACGGTAGAACAGAATATATTCTCTTAGGACATGGGAGGTCAAAAGGGTAATTTTATAGCAGACCAAAATCGCCCTATTCTATAAGTCCAAAACGACATTCTCTTGAAAACCTTGAAGGGTTTTTTATTAGCAGACTATAACGGTATGTTTTATTGAAGACCAGATGGAATTCTCAGGACTTTTTATAGATTATTAAAGGCATTCTTATCAAAGAAGGAAGGAAAGGAAGAAAAGGTTTACATATCACAAAAGGTAGGTATTTTCACTGAAGACTAAACTTTCTATTTATAATAGACCAGGAAGTTATTTTTGTAGAAGACCGGAAAGCCAACCTATATTTTTAACGAAATGTAATATATCATTTCATAGGAGATCGGAATATCTTCTATCTTTAATTACTTTTTCAAACCTGACACATCTCCTTCTTATGGATCCAGCTCTTGAAAGTTCATGTGTTAATTTCGAAACTATTTCCTCGCACCCACCCTCTCTTAATACCTTACACAATTATTGAATTGATTTTTAGGATTTTATATATTTGTAAGAACACACCCGCATACAAAATCAACAACCACTCTAACACACACACACATAAATTGGTACATAATCAATTAAAAAAGTAAATAATAATTAAATAAAAAATATTAAAAAATAATAATAATTAAGATAAGTTTCCAAGCGACGAATAAATAAATTAAACATTTTTAATTTTCAAGTGTAAAAAATAACAAATTATATATAGAAGAATATTAAACAAAATATATTTAAAAAACATTAGTGATAGCATTTTTAAAAAACAACAACAAACAAAATGTAGGTTTAGAATATTAGTATTAAACGAGAATTTAGAATAACAAAAAATAATGATAAATATTTAAAATTAAAAAAAAATAAATATAAATTCTTATAACTTGAAAATAATAATAAATAAAGTTTTAAATAAAAACATATATAAAAAATGATATATATAAAATAATATTAATAAAAAGAAAAAAACAATAATATAGCAAAACATATTTTCATAACGAAAAAGAAAAAAAAAGAATCCCGAAATGTAGATAAACAATTAAAAACGAAATTTAAATAATTCACAGCATAAAAAGTAAACTATTGAAAAATAAAATTAAATTAAAAAAAAAATATTAAAAAAATTATATTAAAAAAAGAAATATTTTAAAATAACATTTTTGATTTGAAACCAAGTGGTTTTTATTTGGTTTATTAAATACATTATATTCAAAAATTGTTTCACTGTTGATTCTAGCTATTTCTTGAAAATAAAATATCAAAATGGTTGCGTTATCGAAGACTAGTAGGGCGTCTATCAAAAATCCAGAAATTATTACAGACACCGTGTTACTCTTCTTACAGAAGGCCAGAAGATCTAGTTATATAATATCGGAATACTTCATATTAAATAACCAAGGGTAAAAATTAGGTTCACTCATTAGACTAAATGTGTCTTCTTACACAAGAACATATGGATCTTTTTATAGAAGACCATCAATTAGAAGGCCTTAAATAGAAATACCTATATTAATAGATTGTTCGTCTTATAGGGGATTAGAAGATTTTCTATTAAAAGTCCTGTTTGTATTCTCACAAAAGATCAGAATTTCTTCTTTTAGCGGACGTGTTATTTTAGTAATCAAAGAAAAGTTAAAATTATTCTTGAAAATATCATGGTTAAGGATTTAAATCCATTCTATACATATTCGATATTCTTAAAATATTTTACAATTGAGGGTCTGAAAATTCCGAATTTTCTATATATGCTAGTATTGAGTATTGAAAAATATTCTATAAAAAGTAATATTGGATATATAAAACATTAATAAAAATATGAAATTAATCATAATTAAAAAAATGTTCTTAAAATAGTCTGGATTTAGCTCCGCTGGTTTTTGAATGAGAATTTTTGGTCTACTTATTTATACCCTTCACCACACTGTTGTACAGGGTATTATGTCTTTGTGCATATGTTTGTAACAGGCAAAAGGATACGAGATAGATACATGGTTCCTTTTGAGAATATGCATAGAATCACTTTCTGAGCCGATTTATGCATGTCCGTCCGTCTGTCTGTTCATTTAGGTCGCATTTATAATCCGATTTGGATAAAATTTGGCACAGCCCACTTATTTGGCCCCAGGACGAACCCTATTGAAATTGAAGAAAATCGCTTCCCATATATATTTTCGTCCGATTTAAAGTAAGTCCCAAAGTCCCTAAATATCTTTCCATATGCCCGAAATTTGGCATAGCGTACTGAATTGAGTGTGCCAATGTTTCGTGATAATCGGTTCAGATTTAGATATAGCTACCATATATATTTTCGTCCGATTTAGTAGGAATGGTGCACCCAAGTTCTTATATATCTTTCGTTCAATTTCAGGTCAATGTTCTTTCGAAAAGGCGACGTCTGTTAGGAGACTATGTAGAATATACCCAAAGTATGAAGGGTATCATACAGTCGGCCCTGTTCGACTTTACTACTTTCCTTACTGTTTTTTTTCATTGAAATTCATTTAAAAAAATCTTTAAAAGTCCTCGAACAAATTTAAAATTAAGCTGACCCTTAAAAATATTCATTAAAAATTCTCTAAGAAATTTATTTTTTTTTTATAATCTAAGATTTTTTAAGAATCCTAGATTTAACCTTAATCCTTAAAAAGAATAATTTAAAAATCTAGAATCCATGAAAAATATTTCTAAACAATAGAATTCCTTAGCTTAGCTTGAAAAGTATATCCGACAATTTATCTCTGTCCTTCCAAAATATTCCTTAACATAAGAAATTTATCTCTGTTGATCCTTGAAAAATATTTAAAAAAGTCCTTGATTTAGTTCTCCTATTCTAAAAGATTACCGAGTCCTTTAAAAGTATTTTTAAATTAATATAGGATTTCAGCTATGGTAGTCCTTGAAATAAGTATTTAAAATTTCAAGGAAAATTCTTTGAAAAGTCCATCATTTTAGATCTGCTAGTTCTTAAGAAATATTTAAAAGAGAAGTAGATAAAAAAAATCGATCCTAGTCCTTCAAATAATGCTTAAAACACTCCATGATTTTAGTCCCGCTGAAGAAAATTCTTAAAGAATTCCGGATTTCAGCTCTGCTAGTCCTCAAAAATATTCTTTAAACATTAAAGATAATTCCTCCAAGGTCCTGAAAAAAAATAAAACACCAAGATTGTAGACCAGCTAGCCCTTGACATTTTGTTTTAAACAATTTACGCACCTTGATTCTAACTTCTTAGTCAGAAAGTTTTTGAAAAATTAATATTTTTTATCAACGTTTATATCTTGTATGGGCCTTTAAAAAATCCACTCGTGTATGGTCCTTTAAAAAATTTTATGATATAGCCTTTCCATGATCTTTCAGAACCATATCATAGTTGAAGGATTTCAACAGATCAAGTACACATGCTCTCTTGAAGAATATTCTTATAGAATTCAGGATTTCAGCTCTGCTGGCCCTTAAAAAATATTATTTTAAAAATTAAGGATTTTTTCTTTGATAGTACTGAAAAAAATTAAAAAATCAGAATTTACGCACCTTGATCCTGGCTTCTTAATCAGAAAGTTTTTCCATGATCTTTCGGAACCATATTATACTTGCCAGATTTCAGCCGATCAAGTACACATGCTCTCCTGCATATTTTCCATATTTTTGGGATAAAGTTTTTTTCTCTGTTGTATTTTCTTTTTCATTTCAATTCCACTTAGCTTCAAACAAATTAAAAATAATTTAAATAGATGAAAAAAATCCCTTAAAGAAAACATTAATTAAAAAAGGTAAACCAAACAACAACAACAAAAACATTTCCAAAAAAGGCAATAAATAATGTTTAAGCTTAACTAAGTCAATGAAAACCCCCATAAGAAAAGAAGAACAACTACAAAAACTAACAAAATAGTTATATTCAAAAATATTTTCAAAGAAAATGGTTGTAAAATAACTAAAAAAAAACAAAAACACAATTAAAAAAACTAATTTTTTTGTAAAATACCAAACTACTAACAAGAAGTTTTATGAGAAAAAGCAAAGGTATTAATAACTGCAAATGAAATGAACAAAATGGAATTGTTAATAATATTACAAAACAAAAAAACACAAACAAAAATATATATTTCGATTTTTCTCATATATTTGATTACAAAAAAATAATAAATTAATAAAAAAACAAGGAAAGCGATGTAAGAAGAAAAATTCCAGGTTAAAATATCAAAAAAGAAAATAATAAAATAATTTATAAAAAACCACAATTGATTAAAAACAAATAGTTGAACAAATGTTAAAATGAAAGGAAATAAACAAAAAAAACATAATAAGAAATATAATCGAAATATGAGTAAAGATTAAATAACAAAAATCAATAAATAAAATGAATACGAAAACAACAACACATTGTTAATGTTAATATCACACAACAAACAAAAGATACTCACACACACACAAACAACAAACCACATGTAATAAACAAATTAAAATTAATATTTCATATAAACTGAATCGAAGAAAAAAACAACAACAAATAATAAGAATTAATAAAGCAAACAAACAAATGAATAAGTTGAAAATAGAAAACAATGATCTTTTAAATTTCAAAATAGTAAATGTTGGTGAGTATTAAAAAAATATTCCTTAAAAAAATCTATGTCGATTTGGGTCCTTGAAAAAAACTCTTCTTTAATATATCCACGCCAGTTTGGATCCTTGAAAAAGGTATTCTATAATAAAAAAAATATACTAAAATATCCAATAAACCAGTAAGGTAAGTAGTAAAGTCGGACTGGGCGGACTATATGATACCCTTCACCACTTTGGGTATATTCTACATATGTATCCGAAAAGACGTCGCCTTTTTGAAGGAATTTCGACATGAAATTAAGCGAACTTAAATGAGTGGTTTTATGTCTTTCTGGAACCTATGCTAAATTTCATTTCATTTGTGCAAGTTTAGAGTCGTTTGCGCACAGTGGGACATATTTGTGTAAATCGATTTAAAGCAAACTTGACACACTCTATTCGGTATTCTGCACCATTTAAAATTTAATCTCAATCAGACACCTATTGATTATTTGGTGTGCAATAAACATAAATAAGTCGAAATTATATATGGAAGCTACGATATATCTGGGGCCAGGGCCGCCCCCCTGCGTACGTCCCTGGGAGGTGTACTCATCATGTGAATCGATTCAAAGCAAAGCTTTGTGGAAGCTATAAATAAATCTGAACTGATTTTCACGAAACTTAGCACACGTCTTTCTAGACTTAATTGAATACGCCATGCCACAATTCGGACATTTACCTAAAATCGGGCGAAACTATATATGGGAGCTATATCTAAATCTGAACCGATTTTCACGAAACTTAGCACACATCATTCTAGACCTAACTCAGTAGGCTATACCAAATTTCGTGCAAATAGAAAGATATATAGGGACTTTGGTGCACCATTTACCTAAAATCGGGCGAAACTATATATGGGAGCTATATCTAAATCTGAACCGATTTTCACGAAACTTAGCACACCATTCTAGACCTAATTCAGTAGGCTATACCAAATTGTGTGCAAATCGAAAGATATTTAGGTACAAGCTATAAAGCTGTACTTTGGCCATACCTGTGCACAATTTCACCCAATTGGGATAATAAATGCCACCTGTACTTTGTTTACAATTTAACATGGACAGACGGATAGACGGACGGACGGACGGACATGCATAAATCAACTTAGAAAGTGATTCTATACATATTCTCAAAAGTAACAATGGGTCTATCTCGTTCCATTTTGCCTTTTACTAACACATGCACAAAGACATAATACCCTGTACCACAGTGTGATGAAGGCTATAAAAAATATATTCAATAAAATAGAAACGACTTACAGCTTTGACTACTCTAGTGTCTAATTTCAGAACTACAAGGCAAAGACATAGAAACCGTAAAGACTCGACAAAATGCATTTTAGAAAGTGATTCTATGAAAAAATATCTCAGGGGGAAAAGGAACCATATGTCTATAAAAACGTTTCCTTTTGCGAAAATGTGTAATAAAATATAAATAAAAAGACATCAAAATATATTTTCATTTTATAAGCAGTGTGATAAAAACGTATAATAAAATATATTCAATAAAATGGAAATCGCTTACGTATCAATTGTCCTATCTTTATACTTTTATGTCTTTGTACAAGGCTTTCGTCATAAAGGTATTTGGCTTTGCTAATATACGTCAAATAAAATGGTTGTTGAATACGATAGCATTGCCAATAATAATATTTACAATGAAGTGGGTCATTTTATTTACAAGTTGACAGTATATAATGTAGTATATATTTATGCCAAATAAAAACATTTTGTTGGCAGATTATTTCTCACAATAGAACTGCTGATACATCTACCTGTCATAGTCCATATGAATCATTGAGCTAAAAGAACAAAAACTTTTATACCCTCCACCAGGAAAAAAATGATAATCGCTTGGTGCAAAGTCCGGACTGTATGGCGGATGCAATAAAACTTCCAAACTCCCGAAAAAGGCATTTCTTTTACCCAACCTAATATTAATAATAGTCTGATTTGAAAATTCCGCTAGGACTATCAATATATGGAAACTGAGCAGATGGGGGCTATGTACCCACCAAAAGTCCATAATGCCAAATTATAGCAACTTCGATTGGAAAATACGCTAGGCTTATGAATTATTTCTTGTGAAATAAATAACATTTCAAAATTAGTTGAATATTAATATGAAATTGGAGTTTCAAAGTTAGGGTTAAAATAATGTAATATTACTTTGTATTGGGATGCACCAGAAGGAGTGAACCGATATTTCTCATCTTCGAACTTGATTTAGGTAGGGAAGAAATATTACGGTATGTAATTGGATGTAATTGTACTCCAAGAGTAGTACTAATTCCTCTTTTCAGGATTCCATCTCTATAAATCAATTAAATACAAATAGTACCAAATTTAGTACCATTTTGTACTTATACACATAAGTACGAATTCCTTTAACCTTTTTCATACATCAACACCACTTCCCAACCTGTATTCCTTATAAATTTTCAATCTAGTTTTATATGTGCAATATGTTCACAATTAGAACTAAATTTAGTAAATTTTAGTACTTTTCGTACACTTATAGGTCGAATTTCCGAAAAAATATTCCAAATTTCAGTATTTTAGCTCTTTCCGTTCGACTAATACGAAGGGTACTATATTTTGTATATTTTAGTACTTTTCGTACCCTTCTAGGTCGAATTTCCAAAAACCTAGCTTTATCTCACGCCTACACATCAACAGCAACCCACACTCAAAATTTCATGTTTCTAGCTTTAGCCGTTTCGTCTCGGCCGTCAGTCACTCACTTAACACTAAGCTCTTCTATATAGTAAGATATTACTTTTTATTATGTAGCCGGCCCTAAGATCTAAGAATTAAAATTTATTAATATTTCTCTTGTTAATGTTTACTACCATGGTTTACTACAAGGTTTTATACAAGACATTTCCCCGATAGAGCAGCTGTTGCGCCTGCATTGTTCTATGCAATGTGATTCATTCAGAAAATTCAATGAACTACAAATAGTTCCAGGGGTTCATAACACAGAATCCGCCAATTGAACCAGTTCGTAAATATAACAAAAATAAAAAAGAATTAACTTTTCAGTCAGGAAAAACAAAAACATATTGAAAATTGAAAGTAATCAATAAGACAGACAGAAAATGTCTTCCCGTAATTTAACGGAGGTATTCAATATTATGCGAAATAATGCATCCAAAAATCGTAATTTGTATTCTGATGACAGGGTGAGTTTGTCCTTCGAAAAATTCAACAATATGGATTTTTTTAATCCCTTAATTTGTTTGCATTACCCTAAATAGAATGGCACTGATGCCGAATTATTGTTGAAACGCTCTGTCCACGATGCTGAGGAGGGTATGGAACTACGAGATGATTATGGTAGCCAGCCGACATGGATAGATAAATTGGAGGAAGCCCAGTATACAATGTCAAAGTGAGTTTTACAAATCAGATGAGTAATGAATATGAAATTAATCGTATTATTACCCTTTTGTAGAATAAAACCCAAATTGGATGAACTTGGTTCACTGCAGGCTCGTTCCTTATTGCGTCCCGCCTTCGATGAAAGTAAAGAAGAGGAATTGGAAATGGAAGAATTGAGTCAGGAGATTTCCAAGCTAATTACATCAACACATCGGCATGTACAATGTATACGTTATAGCTTAGGCGAGGGTGGAAAATTAGAACAACGCCTTACGGCAAATGTTGTCAACTATTTGATGATGAGTCTACAAGAATTGACATTGAAATTTCGTTATAGTCAAAATTCCTATCTGAAGCAGTTGAATTCACGCGAAGAACGTTCACAGCAATTCTTTGATGATTTTAGTAATGGCACGAATGGCGAACGTGATAATTATGTAGATTCTTTTGATAACTTTTTACAGCCGGCAGGACCAACAACCTCAAATCGTAATAATTATTTATATGAAGATGATGATGAGGCCAAAGAAAGTGAATTAGATGCACATTTCCAAAGGCCAATGGCAAATCGTATGACCGAACAACAATTACTGCTGTTTGAAGAAGAGAATACCAGGATGGCCTTAAGTCGTGATGAGGAGGTTTCGAAAATTGTCAAGAGCATCTATGACCTAAATGACATCTTTAAAGATTTGGGGCAAATGGTACAGGAACAAGGTACCGTGCTGGATCGTATTGACTATTCCATAGAACAAACACAAACTCGGGTATCGGAAGGTGTGCGTCAGCTACAAAAGGCTGAAATGTATCAGCGGAAGAATCGTAAAATGTGTGCAATCCTGGTATTGGCTGGCATTACCTTATTTATGCTTATCTTGCTTATATTTACCAAATTATAGATAGCTAACTAATAACATTTCCCCCTTAAGAGAATATTTTTGTTTTTATCTGTGCGTTTTTTGTTTGTTTTGTTTATATTTAAAAAAATAACTTAATTTATCTAAAAAAATATATATCATAATTCACAACTAAACCTAAATAGTTTTTTTTCTGTTTTAAGCATTTCATTTCAATAGAGGTACATACATATTTTCGGATTCTATGTATTTACATTCTTTCACTAACTCGGGAAACAACATTACGGAGATTTCCGTACACCTTGCTTGGTGGAGATCCCATAATTAGATTACAAATGGCTCGGCGGGCCAATTGGATATTTTGATAGCTACCCAAGAGATGAATTTTACTATCGGCTAACACGATACGGGTTTTGGTGACATTTTCAATTGTGAATTTGGTGCGACCACCTTTACCAGCCAAACGACCAATAGCACGGCTCATATGATCACCACGCAGGGTCTTGACATCTTTTACTTCGAATGTTTCCAAGAACAAATCATCCAAACGTAACAAAGCCAAGGCATCATCGACCTCAAAACCGCATAGGAAAGCCTTAACAAAATCAGCTCCCTTTTGGAGATTTGAAATATCTGGTGTTTCCGGACTAATACGAAGTTCAACCTGAAAGAGAAAAAAGAAATACACTTAGTGAGCAACACGTTGCACATTGTATTTGAAAAATGCCCCCATACCTGTCTGGCTTTCATGTTGAAACGAATTTGTAATTTCATGTGTTCAACAATTGGTGTAAATATTTTCATCCAGTGTTCCTTCAATGATGAATATCTGAAAAAACCCCAAATAATTTAGTTATTCCGCATGAACTTCCTCGGGTGCTCCTTACCTGTGTGGTGGTACAGCAATTTTACGCACTTCACTCTTAACCCGCTTTGCCTTAGGTGGCTGATTTTTTGTTACGGCTCCCTCAATGCCAGTGGCTTCGTCCACTTGCATTTCGGTATCATCATTGCGGGTACGCTTCTTAGCCACTCGGGTGGGTAGAATATCATCAACTTTAATATTTTCAACTTCCATTGTGTGAAATTAGAAATGGGAAAGACTTTTTGAATGGAAAAACTGGAGAAAAAGAAAAATAAATACACCAAGAACTTCGTATTAAACTAAACACATGGCTTCTGTGGTCCGTCTGTCAGTTTGACAACATACGAAAGTTACAACAATTTGATACGTTTTTAAATCAACTGTGCAGGTTATGGGAGTTGGCAACGCATAGTGGGTTAGTCCCGCACGTACCGTAGATTTCAAGTAAATAATAGTTATGGAGGGAGAAAAAAAATAAGTAGATTTCAGGAAAAATTTGGGGTTTGGCGCTGGTAAATACATTGCAGAGAAGTTTGAGCTTAAGACAATTTTAAGGCTCGGGTCTGTTAGAAATTTGTATTATGAGTTGTGTTTATTTTAAAGCTATTGAAGTCCTGATTAGGAAGAAGTTTTTAATTCTGGAGAAATTACCTTTTTTAAGGCGATTCTGTTGTAGTGGAATGTATTTAATATCCGCCAAAGGCCGGCCACTCACGGCCACTTGGTTTGAAAACTGGTAATTATCCAATCGGTTCACAAGGCATTAAATCTGATGTCGGTCTTAAATGAGAGCAAAGATCCTGGGGAAAGAAAATATTAGAACCCAAAGAATTTAGATTCGCATTTGACATTTAGATTGGTTTCGTCGTGGAATGAAGCTCTTAGTTTAAATAGTCGGACTGTTTCGGAACCTCCAAGAATGTTTAACTTTTTATTACGACAACGAATTTTTTATTTATGATATTAGGAAAAAACTAGTAGTAGTATACAACGAGGGGACCTGGGTCTAACTAATGGCATAATTTCTCACTAATTTCCTGAAAAATCGCAATAATCAATGCACGATATTATCAAGCAGTCTATATCATCCCTAACATTTACAACTGAGTTGGCCACACCAAATTCTTATCATGCTTGCAGTGTTATTGTTTTGATCGTGGCCATTTGTTCACCCGGTTAGATTGGAGACCCGCATTCGCAATTCCCAAAGGAACAAAGGAGTAAAATGTCAAAAGTTTTAATAACCGAGGAAACTTTCAAGCAACTTAACTACGATATGGAGAAATCAAATGTAAATCTTGATACAATTCATATCAATCCTAACCTAAGTTATACGTACATATATTTATAATCAAATATCATTTTCAGATTGCATCTGCCACCTCAGATGGAAATCGCCAACCCACTGTAATGATTATTTTCGAAAATAGTGATATCAATGCAGCTCTACACCATCTAACCACTTCACTGCAAAATCCATTGTGTGCCAAAGCAATGGCCAGCGTTTTAGTGCAGGAATCAATTCGCGCCGATTTCGAACAAAAACTCCAGGCACAATTGAAAGCCTATGCCAAGGATGATGCTGTAACAAAATGCGATCAACTAAAGAAGGCTTTAGAAACTATCACGAAAATAAATGCCAAAGTGATAACAGTTGTTGGTGGTCCAACTGTGGTCTGCGATTTCACACATGAACATTTTGGTGGTAGCCAAGTTGCAGGAATTTGTACCCTTCACACTTTCCGCACGGCCAAAGAAGCAATTTCATTGGTGGGCAAAGAAACTCTGACATTCCAAAATGTTTCCATTTGGCATGAAAATCATGCCTATGCTTACGAACTGGTAGCTGCTTTGAAATCCCAGAATTTCTTCATTAACTGCTACAACATGCCCTTGACTGTTTTGCAAGATCATCAAACCCAGGGAAAATCATTTGTTGCCATGGAAAAGAATTATCATTATGAGACTTTGCCACACAATGGCATACAGAAGTCGATTGTTTTCCCCATTGGTAGTATTTTTGCCAACTGAAATTGAATGAATAACTCTTGGTGAATTTGGTGGTAAGCTGTAACAATCCGATTTGATGCATTTCTTTCTATTTTGATGGTTGTTTTGATAATTGTGTATTGTAAGATTAGCCAATACGTGTCGAAGATAACGTGCCTTTAACTTCTTTTTTCATTATTTTTGATATCAAATGTTGCAATAAATACTTTTATTATATATGAAATAATATTAATGTGTCTGTGTAAATTTGTATTAATGCATTCGTGGAATTAATCATTCTCACTAAACGTATCACACGCTTTATTATTTTCGTGTTACATATTTTTCCCTTTATTTGTTTTGTTATCTACCTCTAACATAGAATGGTGTGCATAGTAGGTTCGTTTATTTGTTTGGTAACTTATTTGAATATGTTCTTGATCAGGGTATTACTTTCTCATGTTAATATGGGTCTATGATAGATTTATTGTCCATATAAATAGGTTTAAAACTATGTAATGCGATTTAATTCAATGTGTGGGATTTGATTTCGCGTAGTACTACATAGTGGGTAAATTGCACTACAAGGGAATTGTGTAGAAACAATAGGGCTGCGAAAACACCAACAAGGGAAAAGCTTAATTCACGTATCGCAAGATCTATAATCGATGTCTGGTGGTGGTGATGTATATGGTCAAGCCATATACATCAAGTATATGGAACAAGCCTCAATATGAGTTTATTTCCGTCTATAATCTGATTTTTGTAGAATGTTTGAATTTGGAAAATTGAATTTTCTTTAAAAGGCCCATACTTAAATACTTAGTTCATTTCATCTTTAAATTTGTTGAGGATTCCCCTATAAGTATTCTATTTATAAAATTTATCAGCCAGCTTATTAAAATATATCTCGACTTACAGGACATGTTTTGCTGAATATAAAATAATAAGTAAATCAACACTTTGTCGCTTCCAGGCGCTAAAAAGTTTACAAAACACAACTCTCATACGTTTTCGTTCACAATAATAAGTATTTGCTGTAATAAGAATAGTGCTGTAATTTTTTTTTTCGAATTGAGGGACGAAACTTCAGCGCCCCTAGATTGTGGGCCACTGAATTCAAAAATTTGATTTGTATCCTTTATCTTATCAGGATAATCGACAGTACCATTGTTCTCTTATAGCATGTCTTTCCAAAACTACCTCCATATCTCAACACTACACACCAATCAGAAATCTAGCTCTGTACTAAATTTGGTAACACTCATTACCTTTTGTACTCTTTATTTCCAAAACTAATTCCACATTTTATGAATCGAGCTCTATATGTTTAAACACAACAACATTCAGTACAATTTAGTACACATTAATATACATTTTTTACTTTATATACTTACCTCAACAATCCAATGAAAATCATATTTCCAAAATTCAGGATTCTAGCCCATTTAGTATAACTTAGTACTCATTAGTACGAATTTCCGAAACTTCCTACATACCCCAAAACCAAACATACCTATTGTGATCCTAATTAAAAATTTCATGATTCCAGCCATATCAGTTCGCCAAAAATTCAAATTTTACCTATTTTAGTACACATAACTACAAATTTTCAAAATTACACACATACCTCAATTCAACAATGCAATAGTAATATTACTTCCAAATTTCAGTTTTCCACCTCAGTCAGTTCTCGCAAATCCAAATTGTACAAAATATGGTACCATTTAGTACCATATTTATAAGTACACACTACCAAAACCACCTCCTCATATCGAACCTACTTCTCCACCTTGATTCGCATTCCAAATTCCAAGCTTTTAGCTCCATCCGTTCACATACTACGAAATTGTACCAAATTTAGTACTTTTCGGAAACCTATAGTTCGAATTTCCAAAAAGCCCTTTGTGGACATCTACCCTACACTCTATCAGTAGTCTTCATTCCAAATTTAAAAGTTTAGCAACACCGGTTCGCACAAACACAAATTACTACTCTTTTCACTTTGCGTACCGTTGTAGTTCGAATTTCAAGAGCCTTCCAAAGCCCAGCCTTATCTGAGAGCTACAGACTAAATTTCAAGATCGTTAAGTCGGTCAATCACTTTACTCTTTTCGTATTTTAGACCGATATTGCTATCGATTGAGATGTGTAAAATTTAAATGGAATCTATTACTGGCCTTGAGAGTTATCTCGCTGACCAATCAGAGGGACATACAAACATTTATATATTGGTTTCAAATTTAAACGAATACAAATACCCCTATTTTATTTGTATGAAATTCCCATTAGATAATTTGGGGGGTTATTAAAGAGTTATTTATTATTATGCGTTACAAAGATTTAAAAATTTCAACAAATATTCAAGCTAATAATTCAGTCAGATATTCTACACCTTCAGCCCTGTTCCATACACAATATCTAGAGAAGTGATATGCAGAGTAACATAATCTGTCCCACACGTAATTGTCGACTTGTCAACACTATATCAAAATTGATCCCAATTCTTAAATCGCCACAATTAAATTTTGATATACAGCTCAATCAAGTCGTTGAGACCTGTTCCATTTCTATTGGCATTACATTTCAGTCAGTTCGTGTTTTCGTTTCGTTGATTTCCCTTCTCTTGCTGTTTCACATTTGAACAAAAAACATTAGTCAGACTTCCTCAATGTTGATGTTTTTTGTGCTATAGTTGTTGTTGGTAACAATATTTTTTTGCTCAGTACATCTCTAACAGTTGGTCGGATTTGTTTATAGCTGGCTGGAGAGTCTTTTGGTTTTGTGTTTCTGTTCTGTTTTGCTCTTCTACCACAAACAGCACCGAATGACTGACTGACTGACTATTACCTACCCCCGCAGACTCTCTTGCTCTCTTATGGTGTGTGTATATTACTGGTGTTGTTGTTTTTGGAAGGTTTAGATAAAATTGTGTCGTGGCTTTCTCCTAATGTTCCACTGTGTAATTACTTTAGTCTTCATATCTAACTAAACGTTCTTGGCGTAAAGACAGACCAGACCAGCAAAACAATTTGGAACATATGGTTGAGACCTCTTCCGTAGAAAGAAATACACAAATAAACTAATGTCTGGATTATAAATAGTACGAATAAAAAATACTTGTTTTGAAAGTGACCAGAAATTAAAAAAAAAAAAACAAACGACGGGAATGCCTGCTGCAGCCTGTAAATGACAAAGTGTAAAAATCTGAAATAATATGTCCAAATTCACAACTACACCAAATGCAGAAACAACAAGAGGGGGGCAAACGGAAAATGGAGAAACCCCACTCGGGCGTGAATCACACAGGACAAATCAGGGTGTTCGAAGTGACGTAGAGGAAGATACTGATTTGGAATACTACAGTGGAAATATAATGCTGCCAGAAACAGACTCAGAAGAAGATGATTTTGTAAATAGCTATGATGCAGATGCTCCACTGATACGAGGAGGAGGCAGAGGTATGTTTTTTTCAAATATAAATGATAATTAATGAACAAATAATCTTTCCCATTCTCTCTATTGTATTCCCATTTAGATGATTGTGATTGTATTAACACCCGCACGATATTCGGTTTAATGGGCTTCTTGGGATTTGCTGTTGTGTATGCCATGCGTGTGAATTTATCGGTGGCAATTGTGGCCATGGTCAATCAAACAGCCATACCGCAGGAAAACAATAGTTCCATTGTTGAGGACACCACCTGTCCCATGGAGATAAAACAAAATAAAACCTCGCCTTCGATAAGTGGTGATTTCGTTTGGGACGAAGCCACCCAGGGATTGGTGTTGGGTTCATTCTTCTATGGCTATGTTTTAACACAAATACCTGGTGGACGTATGGCGGAGCTGATTGGTGGCAAACTTATTTATGGATATGGTGTTCTGATAACAGCCCTCTTTACTCTGCTTACTCCAATTGCTGCCTATTGGGATTTGCCCATGTTAATTTTGGTGCGTATTTTGGAGGGAATGGGCGAAGGTGTTACCTACCCTGCAATGCATGTTATGTTGGCCCATTGGATACCACCAAATGAACGTAATAAATTCGCTGCAGTGGTCTATGCAGGTTCCAATATTGGCACTGTGATATCGATGCCATTGACCGGATGGCTTTGCTCTCTGAAATTTGGTGGCGGCTGGCCATTGGCTTTTTATGTGTTTGGTATACTGGGCATAGTGTGGTTTGCGTTTTGGATGTATTTGGTCTACGACAAGCCATCAATGCATCCGAGAATTTCAACCAAAGAAAGAGAATATATAGAAAGGTGTACAGGGTTAATGGAAAAGGCGCCACAACAAAGGAGTCTGCGAGCCACAGAGAGCTGTAATGATGATGACGATGATAATTACCAAATATATATGTCTTCCAATACAAGAACAACAACAACACCTAGCATACCATGGCGTTCCATTATGACTTCAGTACCGCTGTGGGCTATTTTAATTACCCAGTGTGGTCAAAGTTGGGCTTTTTACACCCAACTTACCGAATTGCCTACATATATGAATAATATTTTACATTTCGAAATACAATCGAATGCTGTATTAAATAGTGTACCCTATCTCACTTCATGGTTGGTGGGTATTGGCTGTTCAGCTGTGGCCGATTGGATGTTGGAACGTCGTTATATTAGCACTTTGAATTCGTATAAATTTTGGAATTCCATTGCCTCCATAATACCCTCTTTGGGTATGATTGGTGTTGGCTATGTTGGTTGTAGTTGGCAATGGGTAACATTTATGTTGGCTGGTGTGGGCTCCTTTGCGGGGGCCATTTATCCCGGCAATCAAATGAATCACATTTCCCTAAGTCCATCATATGCCGGAACAATGTACGGCATAACTAATTCAGCTGCAAATATTTGTGGATTCCTCGCACCTTATGTGATTGGTCTGATTATCAATCACAATGAGACCATGTTGCAGTGGCGTAAGGTATTCTGGTTGGCTGGGGGTTTAAATATTGCCGGCAACTTGATATATCTGATATTTGCTAGTGCGGATGAGCAAAGTTGGTCGCGACCAGAAAATCAGCAAATCGAAAACAATCGTGAAGGATCCCAAAGACGACGAAATCGAAAAGAATTAAATAACGACAATGAAATTACAACTTAATTTAAAACAAAACTAGATGGAAAATTAAAATATCTCGTTTTTTGATTTTTGTTGTATAACATATATTCCTAATGTACCTATTGTTAAAAAAAAGTAACAATTTATGTGTGATACAATTTACCTCTCGTATTAACAGTGTTAATATGAAACGAATTTGTTTTCAAATCAAATATTTAATTGTAAATTTCTTTTAATTTTGCTCTTAACTATTGAGACATTTTAAATATAAATTTTAATTGAAAAATAGAAAAGAAAAACTAAAAAATAAGAATACCACCTGTATGAGGTACTAAAGTATACAAACAAATATCTATATATGTTAACCAAGGAATTTATTAAAACAAACCAAAACATGACAAAGACAAACAAAAGCTGCTTATAATTTTGTTAAACAAGGAATTTATTAAAAAAACTAAAACATGATAAAGAAAAACAAACCCTTCGTTAAAACTTTGTAAACAATTAATTTATCAATCTTAAAATGTCCATAAAGTATTATAAATGTTGTTGGCAAAAAATTCGTTGTTAATTTTTAATTAATTAAAATGAAAGAAATCCGTTATTTGTTTAACTATAAATGCCTCTGTGACGTCTTGCCCTAGATATTTTCCGAAAGTGCTCACTCGTGTTTTTTAACCAGCTCAAACATTTTAGAAACTATTTTATCGACTATATCAACTTTATCGAATGTATATAACGATTAAAAAAAACTATATTGTTTAAATGAATTAATATTTTGTAGAATGAAATTATTAAATTAAAAGAAAAATAATTTCAAGCGATATATATATTTTATGTTATAAGAAAACGTTTATACTTATTTACACATGTCTTCTAAAACAAATGCTCAACGTATTTTTATTTATAATCATACCAAAATATATATACATACATATATTCGAATAAAAGAATATTTGGAAAATATTTGCAGTTGAAACAGGTTTATCTAGATTTCAATTGAACAGTTTACGGTTGTTTGACTATTGCTTTTTTGGTGTGTGTTCATCAAAGACTATTATTGAATTTTATTAGTGAATATATATTGAAACATATATGTATTTGAAGGCGTTTTTATGACGATTAGTCAAGCTTTGAGTTGGATTATTAACTATTATATATTTGCATATACCTGAAATATTCGTTATTATATTCGATTTTGTAGGCGTATTGACAGATAGTCTTTGTAACAACAACACTAACAAATATTGTAGGCGATTTTGTTTTCGTTATGTGTATATTAAAATTATGATCCCACAACACGTCGAAATATTTACAGTAGATCCTATACCTGGCCATTTTCGCCTGTATGTTGAAATCGCGATAGAGCTCGCAATATTTAATATCGAGTTTTAAACATTTTAATAAACATTGTTACTACTTTTTGGATGTTTGGTATTGAAAATGGGATATATCGGTCCACGTTTTACATTTGGGTGGTATAAACCGCCATACATATATATATATTTTATTATATCCTCCACCATAGTATTAATTTTGTTTTTCCGTTTGTAACTCATCGAAATCCTATCCGACTTTATAAAGTATATATTCTTGATCTGCGTAAAATTCTAGGACGATTTGGCTTATCCGTTTGTTGTAATCAATTTAGCCTCTAAACGAATTAAGATAGACCGCCAATATTTTGCATGGAGTTGTCTTTTGTCTGTATCGGTCCACGTTTAGGCCTAGCTCCCATATAAGGGCACCCCCAATTTTCGTTTTTTTTTGGGTTCTTTAGCACGTTTTTCAATTGAATTCGCTAAAATTTGGTACACTGAGTTCTTACTGGGTAGCCCCAATATAAGGGTACATCCCAATTTTGGGGTTTTTGTGGGTTTTTATTGGATATCAAATTACTCCACTAAAAATTATAATTTTAGGTCCACTTCTGGTAGTCCCCGTATAACGGTACCCCCAATTTTCGATATTTTGGGGGTTTTAAGAGAGTTTTTCAACCGAATTCGCTGAAATTTGGTACTATGATTTCTTATTGCGTAGCAAATCTCCCCACTAAAAATTATAAATATAGGACAATTTTTTCGGATAACCCCCATATAAGGGTACCCCCAATTTTCGGTATTTTGGGGGTTCTGATCCTATTTTTCTACCGAATTGGCTGTAATTTAATACTATGAGTTCTTATTAGGCAGCAAATCTCTCCACAAGAAATTATAAATATTGGTTAATTTTTTCGGGTAGCCCTCATATAATGGTACCCTCTCGTTTCGATATTTTGGGGTTCTTGAGTGCATTTTTCAATCGAATTCGCTGCAATTTGGTATTATGAGTCGTAAATGTAACAAATCTCCCTAACAAAAATTAATTAATAATCGGCCCCCTTTTGGGGGTAGTCCCCATACAACCCCCTTTTTATACCCTTCACCACACTGTGGTACAGGGTATTATGTCTATGTGCAATTGTTTGTAACAGGAAAAAAGGAAACGAGATAGGACACATGGTTCCTTTTGAGAATATGCATTGAATTATTTTCTAAGTCGATTTATACATGTCCGTCCGTCCGTCCGTCCGTTTGTCTGTCCATGTTCAATTGTAAACAAAGTAAATGTCGCATTTATGATCCGAATTGGATGAAATTTGGCATAGGTCTCTTATTTGGTCCAAGGACGAACCCTATTGAAATTGGGAAAAATCGGTTCAGATTTAAATATATCTCTCATACATATTTTCGTCCGATTTGATGTAAATGGTGCACCAAAGACCCTATATATATTTCGAAATTTGGCATAACTTACTGAAATGAGTCTAGAATGGTGTGTGTTAAGTTTCGTGAAAATCGGTTCAGATTTAGATATGGCCCCCATATATATTTTCGTCCGATTTAATGTAAATGGTTCACCAAAGACCCTATATATCTTTCGATTTGCACGAAATTTTGCATAGCGTACTGAATTGAGTATAGAATGATGAATGGTTAAGTTTCGTGAAAATTGGTTCAGATTTAGATATAGCTCCCATATATATTGTCGTTAGACTTTAGGTAAATAGAGCACCAAAGTCCCTATATATCCTTCGATTCGCATGAAATTTTGCATAGCGTAATTAATTGAGTATAGAATGATTAGTGTTGAGTTTCGGGAAAATCGGTTCGGATTTAGATATAGCTCCCATAAGTATTTTCGTCCAATTTAAGGTAAATGGTGCACCAAAGACCCTATATATCTTTCGATGTGCACGAAATTTGACATATCGTAATGAATTAGGTCTAGAATGATGTGTATTAGGTTTCCTGAAAATCGGTCCAGATTTAGATATAACTCCCATATATATTTTCGTCCGATTTAATGTAAATGGTGCACCAAAGACTCTATATATCTTTCGATTTGGACGAAATTTGGCACAGCGTAATGAATTAGGCGTAGAATGATGTGTGTTAAGTTTTGTGAAAATCGGTTAACATTTACATATAGCTCCCATATATATTTTCGTCCGATTTAATGTAAATGGTGCCCCAAAGGCCCTATATATCTTTCGATTTGTTCGAAAGTTTTCCTGGGTACTGAATTAGATCTAGAATGATGTGTATTAGGTTTCGCGAAAATCGGTCCAGGTTTAGATATAGTTCCCATATATATTTTCGTCCGATTTGAAGTAAAAGGTGCACAAAAGACCAAAAGTTAGGCCGTTTGCACAATGAACTGAAATTAGAATTGCTAACGTTTGCCAAGTTTTGTAGGAATTGGCTCCCATTTAGATATAGCTCCCATATATAGCTTCGTCCGATTTTATGTAAATGGTACACCAAAGTCCCAATTGACACAACATTTTGCACCACGTACCGATTTAATATAACCTAGAATGTGGAAAGTTTTGTTGAAATCGGTTCAAATTTTGATAGAGCTACCATATAGATTTTCTCCCGATTTTAAGTAAATGATGCACCACGAACTCAAAATGTGGCCGACATGCACAAAACATACTGAAACTAATATAACCTAACTTAGCTTTTATATATATTTTCGTCCGATTTTTAGTAAATGGTGCATCAAACTCCTCATGTTTTATTTTTTAATTGTCCACCTAAATAATAAAACAATCCATTAAATTTATATTTTTGTATGTTTTGTATTTACGATCTTTATTATACACATATGTAGGGTGTGTGTTTCTGTAAGTTTAGTTGTTTTCGGTTTTCTTATTTTTTCTGTATTGTACTACAACTGTATACATTTTATTTATAATTAAATTATAGATTTTCCGTTCTAGTTTTCATTTTTTGTATTTTCTAATCAAAAACAAAAATTTGCAGCTTCATTTCGTTAGGGATAACAAACAACAATCGTATAGCGTATCTTATAATTTGTTTTTTGATTTTTTTTCGGGGGAGTTTTATTGATATGACATTGACTTAATGTGTATTTATGTATGTTTGGTAGGCGGGGTTTTTTTTGGGAGGCTAGGTCTTCGTTATATTCCAGAAAAATATGTATATATGTATGTAGATGCTAGATTTGATTTTCACTATAAGATCATCGTAAAATATTTTGTTTTTAATTTAATTTAATTTTTTAATACATAAACATATATTTATATAAATATATAAATGTGTGTGTGTATGTCTCTTGTTCTTTCTCTGTGATGATGAAGTCTTCTTAGTACGAGTACATATGAATGAATTTTTTGAAATTGTAATGTAAAGCCTTTCTTGGTTAGTCATCTCCCACGCCCTTCATTCACCATACACTACACTTTTCCACGGGATTCATTGGTGAACCCAGCTCACATTGATACGCTTCAGCAAAGTCTTTGGAATTTGATAGCGGACCCAATACACGTATTGAACCCGGCGAATGTACAGAGGAACGTATTTTTGTTAGCGCATCTTCGGGACGCATCGATCCACACCATATTTGAGCATAATTTAAAAAGAACAATTGGTCATGTGTTAGATTTAGACCGGGCAATCGTTGTTCCGGACCATGACGTTGTACCCATTTTTTATAGGCCTAGAAGGGAAAAATCTACATTATAAACGTTCTTTACTAAAATAAAGGGATCGTTAGTTATACTTACCCTAAATGCCTGTTTCAAACCACCATTATCCGCAATATTTTCACCTTGCGTCATCCGACCATTCATGTACATCCCAACCTCATCGATTTTATATTTGGAATATTGATCAATTATACATTGGGTGCGTTCACGAAAAGCTTCAATTGTCGCCTAGGGTGGAAAAAATTTAGAAATTTTTTTTAAATACTTTAGTTTTGTGATTTGACCTACATTGTTCCACCACTGCATCATGTTTCCATCCTTGTCAAATTGACGTCCTGAAAGGATAAAAATGAAATTAAGGAAATAAAATTAATGTACGACTAAATTTGGTTATTTATTTTTTAAGTCGACGCCTATGATTGCTTGAAAAAATATTTTTTAAATATTTTTTCAAAACATGGTTACATGTTCCGCTACAACATTTTCTGAGACTTTTAGAGAATTCTCAAACAGAGCGTTCTCTGAAAGTACTTAGGCTTGACGTTGTGGATGTAACAAAATTGGGGAAGAAAGGATTTTTATACCCTTCACCACACTGTGGTACAGGGCTACATTCCAAAACATATTTTTTTAATCCACGCTTACCCTTATCATCGAAGCCATGCGTTATTTCATGTCCTATGACCACACCAATACCACCATAATTTAGTGATTTGGGGAAGTGCTGACTGTAAAATAGAGGTTGTAAAATACCAGCAGGGAAAACTGCAAAAGAAAAAAATACCAAGAATTAAAAAAAGATTAAAATCAGTGGGAATTTATTTCAAAATACCCCTTACCAATATCATTTTTATTGGGATTGTAGAAGGCATTCACCACGGCTGGTTCGGTGGTCCATTTTTCCTTGTCCACAGGCTGTCGTAGGAGTTGCATATTCTTTTCGGATTCCCATTTCAAGATACTTAAAACATTATCCATAAAGTTGTCAGGAGCTATGGTCAGCTGGAGATTGGAAGGAAATAGGGAAACAGTTTAGCATCTCAAAAAATCGGCACATTTAATTTCCATACTTACATTTACAAATTCCTTTTCCAATTCCTTGGCATCGGTTAGTATTTCCGGATAACCAATTCGTTCATTCATTGTATCCGCCTTCTCTTTGGCCACCGCCCGTGTTTCATCATCCATCCAATGATTTTCGGCCAACAGCTCGTTGAACGCCTCTCGGATTGTATGGATCATTTCCAAGGCTGTATCTTTACTATTTTGATTGAAATTGTCACGAATAAACAGCGCCCCCACGGCCATACCCAATTTCTTATTGGTCCAATCGACACACTGAGACCATCGTACCCTTTCTGTTTGTATACCCAATAGGATTTTTCGAAACTCCACCCTCTCCTTTTGATAATCATCGATCATGTGATTCATTATGGACATAACCAGACGCCACATAACATAATTGTGCAAAGTTCGGGTATCGGTCTTTACGAGAATTTTACCCATTTCAATTAGATATGGCATGGCATAGCTAACTAGCTGTTCATCCGGTCTCAGCTGGACATTATTACCCAAAGCGGTTTGCAGAAACAATGTCCAATTTAGTTGTGGCACCTCAGCTTGTAATTCGGGTAGGGTGATTTTACGATATATGGCACTGGTATCATGACGATCCGCCTCCGGTAGAGTGGCATTAACCAGCTGGACCTCTAGTTGTAAGACATCGTTTAGTTCCTCCTTGGCCGTTGTGGCATTGGCACCCATTAATATGGCCGTTTGGGTCATATATTTATGATAGGCTTTCAAATCGTTTTCACTACTTGCCTTCAGATAATAATCTCGGGAGGGTAATGCCAGGGGGAATTGATCTATTTGTAATATGTGTATGGAGGAATTTTTATCATCTGCCCCAACATACAATTCAATTAGGACAGGTTCACCATAGGCGCCGCGCAATGTACCAATCAATTCTTCTATACTAATGTTGGGGGGTGACCAATTGGGTTCTATTACCGGCCAGCCGCCCAGTGATTTGAGAACATTTTTTAAACGTTCTGTACCCACTTTGCGTATTTGGGCTAAATGGGGGGAGGATATTTTTTATTAAAGTGAAAACATGAGGAAAAAATCGATTGGGTCCATACTTACGTATATCGATACAGCTATTGTAGAACATTTTTGCTTTTATCGTTGCTTGATTATCCAGAGCATTAATGGGTTCTTCGAGAACTCCTTTGAGTATGACCTGTTGTTGATCTGCCAGAACCTGAAAATAATTTTAATAGAATTCAACATTTTACTTAATAAATATTTTTAAATATTGTGTATACTTCAAATAAATAAATCCACGCCTATGGTTATTTGAAAAATATTTTTTAAATATGGTTATTTGAAAAATATCTTTATACCCTTCACCACACTGTGGAACAGGTTATTTTGTATTTTGCATATGTTTGTAACAGGCAAAAGGAAACGAGATAGACACATGGTTCCTTTTGAGAATATGCATAGAATCACTTTCTGAGTCGATTTATGCATGTCCGTCAGTCCGTCTGTATCCGTCTGTAGATGTTAAATTGTAAACAAAGTACAGATCGCATTTATGATCCGATTTGGATAAAATTTGGCACAGCTCACTTATTTGGCCCAAGGACGAACCCTAATGAAATTGACGAAAATCGTATATAGTTTCGTCCGATTTAAGGTAAATGGGTAAATAAGGTAAATAAAATAAATGAGTGCTAAGTTTCGTGAAAATCGGTTCAGATTTATATATAGCTCCCATATATAGTTTTGTCCGATTTTATGTAAATGGTCCACCAAAGCCTCTATATATCATTCGATTTGCACGAAATTTAGCATAGTATACTAAATTGTGACTAGAATGACGTGTGTCAAGTTTCGAGAAGATCGGTTCACATTTAGATATAGCTCCTATATATATTTTCGTCAGATTTAATGTAAATGGGCCACCAAAGTCCCTACATATCTTTCGATATGCGCGAAATTTTGCACGGCGTACAAATCGAAAGATATATGGGGACTTTGGTACATCATATACACGAAATCGGACGCAAATGTATATATGGGAGCTATATCTAAATCTGAACCGATTTTCCCCAATTTCAATAGGGTTCATCCTTGGGCCAAACAAATGAGCTGTACCAAATTTCATCTGTACTTTGTGACCTGTACTTTGTTTACAATTAAACACCAACAGACGGACAGATGCCTATGAATTCACATGAAAAATACTCTTCAAAAATCCACGCCTATTTTTGCTTAAAAAATCTTGTTCAATAATCCTCGCCTATTTTTGCTTAAAAAAATATTCTTCAAAAATCCACGCCTTTTTTTTAATTGAAAAAATATTCTTATAAATATTCACCTATTTTTACTTGAATTTTTTTTACAAAATCCACGCCCATTTTTACTTGAAAAAATTATTTTTTAAGAAAATCCACACCCATGGTTACATGGAAAACAATTTTTTTCTTGTTCTACTTACCTCAAAAGTGCTTATAGAACTTCGATCTTCTGGTATTATATGAATTTTATTCCATGTTCCGCAGGCATATTGAAAAAAATTCTCACATGGATTCGCACTGGTATCCATGGCTGATAGTAAGTAGGCCGCTAAAAAATGATAAGAAAATTATGTCAGCTTGAAGAACACATATCGTTGGCATTGCAACTTACCCGTTCTCACACATTCTTCTGTCAAACAGATGTCATCTTTATCTGATATGAATTCTGTAAGGAAAATAGAAGTTGGGGAATTTTGAGGAAATTTTAAATTTTTGAAGGGGTTTAAATATTGAGGTAAATAAAAACACCGCGGAACCACAAATGGTTCATAGACCCTGAGATAGTCTTTACGTTTAAACTTTTAAATAATTCCGCTTCCTTAGTCTATGAAAAATGTTCAACATTTTCTCCTTTTCTTTCATATTTAATCTGCATTTCAATACTCCTCCCACCCCATTAATGGTTGTAAGAGGTTTATAAAAAAAATCTCAAGAACATTTATTTTAATCAGTCACTGAGCTGTTTTTTATGAGAACATACGAACATCCACTTCCTTGTTACCTGTCATCAGTTAAATAATTTTGATGATTATTTTATGTCACCACATCATGAAAGGGAGCATGTTGCATACACATATCACATACACACACAGTTATATATACAACCTGTCATAATTTATGTACGAAGTGTAAAAAATGAAATACAAAGTCCTCTACTTAAATCAGAAGAGTATTTGTGCAGAGATTGTGAAGACATTTTTTTGCTAGGGTGACAGTGAAAACATGAAAATACAATTCGCTACACAAAATATGTTCATGTCAACTGGAATTATTTGCAAACATATTTTTTTTGTTTAATAAAATTTGTCACATGTTCATAAAAAATAATAATAAAAATTGTCATTGTAACATTTAGGTGAATTTAAGAGGTGTTAACATGGATATGTTACAGCTTTTAAATAATGTTGAGTGATTTTTTATAACATTGACAATGGTAGAGTTGGGACATGCAAAACCCCAATTTAAGGGACCCCCCCCATTCTCGGGGTCAATTTTTTTATTTAATTCGATTCTACACTAATTCAAGAATGTCTCTACAAAATTTCAAGTGAAAATCTCAAGAAATCTTGAAGATATATCCGATTTATTGTGTCAGCATCAAGTGATGGCTAAATGCCTTCTCAAACTTTAAACGCGTTTTTCTCTTTTGCGAATGGCGGGCAGGATAACTCAAAAACTAAACCCAATCGATTCCAAATTTTTACACGTTTCTCTGTGAGTGTATAGCTATCGTATGAACTAGGATAAAGCCAATCGGTGAAAACCTTCCTTATTTTTTAACTTGGTTTTTTTTTTCAAAAAATATTTTTTTCAAAGGTCCGCCTTTTTGTTAATTTTAGAGCGAAGTCAATAATCTTAGTTCATACGAGAGCCAGACATGTACTCTTTCTAACACCGTTGGAATTTTCGGATTCCGATGTTCCAGTGACGAGTTATCATGCCCGCCATCAAAAATAAGGACTTTTCTTAAATTACAAAAAACAACAACAAAGCAATAACAAAATTTTTTGGTAAATTATTTTTCTTCTCTTTTAAATCTTCAAATATATATGTGCAAAGTTACAAACCTTAACAAGCATTGGTATTGATTTACCAGCCCATTGAAAATCTTGAAAAAATAAAATCGAGAATGGGGGGGGTTCCCTTAAGTAAAATCGATCTGGCAATTCGAATTCAATTTAAATATATTCATATTTTACCGAAATTTATATTCAACACCAATTGTGTTATATTCAAAATTGATTGTCTTGATGATTTAATGTGTAAAAATTAATGAAGCGCTTAAGAAAATGTTAGAATTCAAAACTAACCGAGAGATAGCATAAAATTATAATAGTACACTAATGAAGAGATAATGGGCTGTTCTAATAATTGACATAACCTGTTATTGTAGTTTCGAAGATTTTTAATGTCAACTGCAAAACGCGTCGTAGAGGTTCTTCCCCTGGCATTTCTTTTCATTACAAATCTACTATCATTAAGCTCGACCCCTATAGGCAAAATTCAAACAATAAAATAAAAAATCTTTTTTAAAAAATGAACGCCTATTTATGATGATGAAAAAAAATATTCTTTAAAAAATGAACGCCTATTTTTGATGATGAAAAAAATATTCTTTAAAAAATCCACGCCTATTTATGATGATGAAAAAAATATTCTTTAAAAAATCCACGCCTTTTTGGGATGATGAAAAGATATTTTAAAAAAATTCCATGCCTATTTATAATGATGAAAAAATATTTTTAAACCAGAAGAAAGTAAAGTCGGACTGGGCCGACTATATGATACCCTTCACCACTTTGGGTATATTCTACATATGTATCCTAACAGACGTCGCCTGTTCGAAGGAACATTGACATGAAATTGAACGAACTTAAATCTAAATCTAACCCGATCTTCTCGAAGCTTAACACAAGAGCTAGGGACAGATTTCCATCTCAAAGGAACGAAAATACCCATGAACATGCAGAAATTCAAAATTTCTGTAAATATACTTGTCATGAGCGAACACATATATAAAAGAGTTTGTTAAAAATCTTCAACGTACAAAACATTTAATTATAGTAACTTCAGTATATTGTAAAAAATTGTGTGCCGGACGGCCAAACGTTGGGTCTTTAGTGCACAATTTACATTAAGTTGGACGAAAATCTAAATCTTAATCTGAACCGATTTTCACGAAACTTAGCACACATCATTCTGGACCTAATTCATTACCCCATGCCAAATTTGGTGCAAATCGAAAAATATATAGGGACTTTGGAGCCCCATTTACCTTAAATCGGACGAAAATATATATGGGAGCTATATCTAAATCTGAACCGAAATTTGGCACACATCATTCTAAACTCAATTGAGTACACCATGCAAAATTTCGCGCCTATCGAAAGATGTATGGGGACTTTTGTGTACCATTTATTTCAAATCGGACAAAACGATGTATGGGAGCTATATCTACATCTGAACCGATTTTCTCAAAACTTAGCACATATCATTCTGGATCTAATTCAGTACGCTTTGCCAACTTTAGTGCAAATCGAAAGATATGCACGGACATTGGTACCTCGTTTACCTTAAATCAGACGAAAATATATATGGGAACTATATCTAAATCTGACCCGATTTTCTCGAAATTTGCCACACGTCATTCTAAACTCAATTGAGTACACTATGCAAAATTTCGCACATATCGAAAGATATATAGGGACTTTTTAGCACCATTAACTTAAAATCTGACAAAACGATATATGGGAGCTATATCTAAATCTGAACCGATTTTCTCGAAACTTAGCACACATCATTCTGGACCTAATTCAGTATCCCATGCCAAATTTGGTGCAAATCGGAAGATATATAGGGACTTTGGTGCACCGTTTACATTAAATAGGACGAAAATATATATGGGAGCTATATATAAAACTGACCCGATTTTCTCGAAATTTGGCACACCATGCAAAATTTCGGGCAAATCGAAAGATATATAGGGACTTTGGTGCACCATTTACATAAAATCGGACAAAACGGTATATGGGAGCTATATCTAAATCTGAACCGATTTTCTCGAAACTTAGCACAAATCCCTGCAAATTGAAAGATATGCAGGGACTTTGGTTCCCCATTTACCTTAAATCGGATGAAAATATATATGGGAACTATATCTAAATCTGACCCGATTTTCTCGAAACTTGACACACATCATTCTACACCTAATCCAATACGCTGTGCGAAATTTCGTGCAAATAGAAAGATTTTTAGAGGCTTTGATGCCCCTTTTACATTAAATCGGACGAAAATGTATATGGGAGCTATATCTAAATCTGAACTGATTTTCTCGAAACATAGCACACATCATTCTGGACCTAATTCAGTACGCTTTGCCTAATTTTGTGCAAATCGAAACATATATGGGGACTTTGGAGCCCCATTTACCTTAAATCGGACGAAAATATATATGGGAGCTATATCTAAATCTGACCCGATTTTCTCGAAACATGAAACACATAATTCTAGACCCAATTCAATACGCTGTGCGAAAATTCGTGCAAATAGAAAGATTTTTAGAGGCTTTGGTGCCCCTTTTACATTAAATCGGACGAAAATGTATATGGGAGCTATATCTAAATCTGAACCGATTATCTCGAAACTTGACACACAGCATTCTAGCCTCAATTCAATACCCTATGCCAAATTTCGTGCAAATCGAAAAATATGTAGGGACTTTGGTGCACCATTTATCTTAAATCGGACGAAAATATATGGGAGCTATATCTAAATCTCAACCGATTTTCAGGAAACTTAGCACACATCATTCTAGCCTCAATTCAGTACCCTGTGCTAAATTTCGTGCAAATCGAAAGATATGTAGGGACTTTGGTGCCCCATTGACCTTAAATCGGATGGAAATATATATGGGAGCGATATCTAAATCTGACCCGATTTTCAGGAAATTTAACACACATCTTTCTAGACTTAAATCAGTACGCTATGCCAAATTTCGGGCAAATCGAAGAATATATAGGGACTTTGGTGCCCCTTTTACATTAAATCGGACAAAACTATATATTGGACCTATATCTAAATCTGAACCGATTTTTGGGAAACTTAACACACTTAATTCTGAACACAATTTATTACGCTGTGCCAAATTTCGTGCAAATCAAAAGATGTATAGGGACTTGTTGCACCATTTACATAAAATCGGACGAAAATATATATGGTATCTATATCTAAATCTGAACCCATTTTCAGGAAACTTAACAAACATCATTCCAGACTTAATTCAGTATGCTGTGCCAAATTTCGTGGAAGTCGAAACATTTTAAGGGCTTTTGGTACACCATTTACCTTAAATCGGACGAAAATATATATGGGAGCTATTTCCAAATCTGAACCGATTTTCTCGAAACTTAGCACATATCATTCTGGATTTAATTCAGTACGCTTTGCCTAATTTTGTGCAAATCGAAAGATATGCAGGGACTTTGGTACCCCATTTACCTTAAATCGGACGAAAATATATATGGGAGCTATATCTAAATCTGACCCGATTTTTTCGAAACTTGACACACATCATTCTAGCCTTAATTCAGTACCCTGTGCTAAATGGGAGCTATATCTAAATCTGACCTGATTTTCTTCAATTTCAATAGGGTTCGGTCCTTGGGCCAAATAAGTGAGCTGTGCCAAATTTCATCAAAATCGGATCATAAATGCGACATGTACTTTGTTTAAAATTTAACATCTACAGACGGACAAACGGACTGAAGTGAATACCCTGTACCACAGTGTGGTGAAGGGTATACAAATCCACGCATATTTATGCTGATGACAAAATATGTTTTAAAAAAATCCAAGACTATATATTAGCTTGAAAAAATATTTCTTTAAAAATTCCTTGCCCACCAAACCACAGTCCTGAAAAATACTTATCTCTCTTTTATTTCCGGAAATATAAAAAGGATATGTGAATTGTTAAGTGAGTGTAGGAAGGATACCAGTAAGCTGACAAGTGACAGCCCATTCCAAAGACTACACTTAAAAGACGAACGAACATCCATAATCGTACATTGTCTCGTAAATGACTTAAATGATTTGTGTGTGTGTGTCATAAAGTCGTGTTGTTGCTGTTGAATGACAGTGAATTGGGTGGGATGGGGGGTGTCAGAAGGTAGGTATGCTACCTATTATCGGGATCACATATAAACGTTTATATGGTTGTGTATTTTCTGTTAAAGCGGAGGTGAAGTTTGGGTTGGTCCATTCTCTTATTGCCGAGTGACAAAAAGGAAATGGAAATGTTAAAAACTTGTCTCTTTTTCTTGCTATTGACTGACTGGCAGTTGGCCAACAGGCTGCATAGCTGAATGCTTGCCTGTTGCTTCATTCAGATGGTGATACATTAAAGGAAATTATGTTTCGTTCGTTTTTTTTTCTTCTGCAGCTCAGCATTGAAGACCAACCAACATATTATTGTTATGGCTTTTGTTATTGCCCCGTTTATGGTTGGATTCTTAAAGGATCTTAAACAGATGGCGGGAAAAAATAAGATGAACACAAAAGAAAAAAAAATAGAGAATAAGAAGAAACTGTCCGCTTGACATAAGAAGGAATATGGAATGTGGGTAGAAAGAAGTCTATTTTTAAAGATAGCAATCATTAGAGGAAATGTTTTTCTATTAAAGGCAAGGTTGAATTCCGTTGTGTTTTCCCTTTAGTAGTACAAACCTCTTTCGGGGTCTTTAAACATTTCCGAAACACTTCAAATGGTCTGGAAATACATATTGTCACATTGATGTACTTTTGTGTTAATTAATCGAATGTTGTTATCACTTAACTTCATGACAGAATAACATACCTTGTGTCATATATATAAAAATATGTGTATGTTTGTAGGTAGATAGATATTGGTATGTCTTCCCCCCATTGGATGGATGAATGAGTGATAAAGATATTACTTTTTGGAGGAATGTTTAAATTAATTTCAAGTACTTTTCCAAATGATGGATGGTCTGTTTTTGGACCTCGAACGTTTTGACAAGCATTTATAAGGGTTTTCTGGCTCTTTGAGAATTAACTGGCCACATTAGGTTAACATATGGACAATATTGCCGTTTGTTATAATGTAAAGAAGTTTGAGGTGATTTAGCATTTTTTGTAGATATTTGATAATTGTACAAAATTGTGTGGCAATCCGTAAAACTTGGGGTCCGATTAGTGCACAATTTACATAAAATCGGAAGAATATGTATATAGGAGCTATGTCTAAATCTGAGCCGATTTTCAGGAAATTTAATACACATCATTCGAGCAAATCGAAAGATATATAGGGACTTTGGTACACCATTTACCTTATATCGGACAAAAATATATATGGGAGCTATATCTAAATCTAAACCGATTTTCAGGAAACTTAACACACATCATTCTAAACCTAATTCATTGCGTTGTGCCAAATTTCGTGCAAATCGAAACATATCAAAGACTTTTGGTACACCATTTACCTTAAATCGGACGAAAATATATATGGGAGCTATATCTAAATCTGAACCGATTTTTACGAAATTTAACACACATCTTTCAGGACTTAATTCAGTACTCGGTGCTAAATTTCGTGAAAGTCGAACGATATATAGGGACTTTGGTGCACCATTTACATAAAATCGGACGAAAATATATATGGGAGCTATGTCTAAATCTGAACCGATTTTCAGGAAATTTAACACACATCATTCTAGACCTAATTCAGTACGATATGCTATATTTCGTGCAAATCGAATGATACATAGGGACTTTGTTACACCATTTACATAAAATCGGACGAAAATATATATGGCAGCTATATCTAAATCTGATCCGATTTTCAGGAAACTTAGCACACATCATTCTAGACCTAATTCAGTACGATATGCCAAATTTCGTGCAACTCGAAAGATATATAGGGACTTTGTTACACCATTTACATAAAATCGGACGCAAATATATATGGGAGCTATATCTAAATCTGAAGCGATTTTCAGGAAACTTAACACACATCATTCTAGACCTAATTCATTACGCTGTGCAAAATTTCGAGCAAATCGAAAATATATAGGGACTTTGGTGCATCATTTACATTAAATCGGATGAAAATGTATATGGGAGCTATATCTAAATCTCAACCGATTTTCAGGAAACTTAACACACATCATTCTAGACCTAATTCATTACGCTGTGCGAAATTTCGAGCAAATCGAAAATATATATGGACTTTGATGCACCATTTACCTTAAATCGGACGAAACTATATATGGGAGCTATATATAATTCTAAACCGATTTTTACGAAACTTTGCACACATCATTCTAGACTTAATTCAGTACGCTATGCCTAATTTCGTGCAAATCAAAAGATATTTAGGGACCTTGGTACACCATTTACCTTAAATCGGAATTGGGCCAAATAAGTGACCTATGTCAAATTTCACCCAATTCGAATCAAAAATGCGACCTGTACTTTGTTTACAATTTAACATGGACAGACAGACGGACGGACAGACATGCATAAACCGACTTAAAAGTGATTCCATGCATTTTCTCAAAAGGAACTATGTGTCTATCTCGTTTCCTTTTGCCTGATACAAACATATGAAGGGTATAAAAATAATTATTTTAAAAATTCCACGCCTGAATGTGTGCTGAAAAAAATATTCTTTAAAAAGGAATATTTGTTTAGCACACTGAATATCAAAAAAATATTCTTTAAAAAATTCCACGCTTGAATGTGTGCTGAAAAATATTCTTTTTTAAAGAATATTTGTTTAGCACACTGAATATGAAAAAAATATTCTTTAAAAAATATGAAAAAAATATTCTTTAAAAAATTCCACGCCTGAATATGAAAAAAATATTCTTTAAAAAATTCCACGCCTGAATATGAAAAAAATATTCTTTAAAAAATTCCACGCTTGAATATGAAAAAAATATTCTTTAAAACATTCCACGCCTCAATATGAAAAAAATATTCTTTAAAAAATTCCACGCCGGAATATGAAAAAAATTTCTTTAAAAAATTCCACTTCTGAATATAAAAAAATATTCTTTAAAAAATTCCACGCCTGAATATTAAAAAAAAATATTCCTTAAAAAATTCTACCCCTGAATATGAAAAAAAATATTCTTTAAAAAATTCCACGCCTATATTTGTGTTGGAAAAAATATTCATTAAAAAATCCACGCTATATTTGTTCTCGAAAAAACCACGCTTGAATGTGTATTTGTTATTTGATTTTTTTTAATCTCACCAAAAACTGTAGCAAATTCCTATGCCTATGTGAAAATGGTTTTGAAATCTCATTTCACTATTTGTTGTTAAAATCACACAATTTTTGCATATTGACAGCTCATTTCTACTGGCCCCAAATAACCAACAAAACAAATAGACGTGTGAAAATGTTAATCATTGTCCTCAACGGATTTTCATTAACCTCAAAAATGGCTCGCAACTACTTTCGCAATAATAAACAACAATAATAAATAGACACTCACACACACACAAACAAAAATTGAAACAAATAACACATCAAATTAGCATTCATGGATGTGAATGTCAATTTGTTTGTGTGTGCGTGTGTGTGTTTGTGTGGATGTCCATGTGTTAAAACACTCACCTGTGATATTGTTGAAGTTTTGATTATTATCTAGGTTATGGCTTGTGGTCGGTTGTTGACAGCGATAACTACCAGCAAAATATATGGCCATTGCTCCGATGGCAGCACCCAAAACAGTCAAGGCCACAGCCAAAACCAAAAGTCGACACCTCAACGATGACTCTTTCAGCAAGAGATCGCTTTGCGGCGAGTGGTGTTGTGGCGGCGGATGGGTGTGATTGGCGCTGGCATACGACATGGGCACATTGCACTGTAACGCGGTGCGACTGCCGCCACTATCGCCGCCCAGAAACACCACAGTCGGATGCTTGATGTGACCCACATTATTGGCACATTGCGGCTTGGCATCGCTTCCGCACAAATCGGAATTAGTTTCGGCACCGGCCAGTAACGGGGAAATGGCGGAGGCATTGTTGTCATCCTTCTGTGTGATGGAATGATGTGATGCTGTGGTGTCGTCGTTGGGAAAGCGCGACGCGGCCTCCTCATCATCGTCCACATCGATGGCGGTAATACGATTCACAGGACCGCTGCCATGGCCATTGTTTTTCATGACGTACGGTGTTCGGAGATAACCATTGTTTATGAGTTTATTGTTTTCCGCTGGCATCATTCGTTCAAAAATCGAGTTTTGTTGTTGTTGTTGCTGTTGGGGTGGTGGTTCGGTTTGAATTCAATTGGATTGAACTTGTTGTTGTTGTTGCGGGTTGGTTGGTTGTTTGATTGGTTAGGTTTAGTAACTTGGCGTTGTTCCTTTTTTTTTGATGTTGGTGTTCTCCCTTGAGCTAAGTTTGATATATTTCTCTGTTGGCGGTTGGTTACGTTACACAAACGTAGCCACAAACAATTTTCGATTGTTTTTATCGGCAATTCCTAGGAATATAATGTCCTATGACGACAATGGAAACGACTGGTCTCACTTGATGACATTTTCAATGGGTCATTCGAATATCTGCATTTTTTGCCAATAATTGTCAATTTAGCTTCTAGTTTTCTTTTTTGCTTGGTGTGTTTCTCGCCTCTGACCAGTTTTTTTAATTAATCTGATTTCTTGGGAATATTGGAGGTCTTCTGCTTCTGCTCTTGCTCCTTTACTGCTTTGCACTTTAATTAATTTTCAATGTAGGATTTCTCACTTCTTTTCACTTTATTTTCAGTTTTTTGTTTTTAAACACAACGACGACAATATTTGTGGGGTTCGTACTCATAACTGGATGCGGGAACTTCGTTTTTCATTTGAATATATATTAGTTAATGTTATTGTGGTATGCTTTCTCGTTACGCGCTATATAGTCTTTGACATTATCATTAGATTTTTATCTTTTCAAATATTTTTCGGAACGCGTTCACAATTTTCGCATAGTAAACTAGGGGGAAGTCCAATAGGTTTGTGATTCATTATAGTTATGTTATTGTTTTAAAGAACAAAGTCCATTTTCGGAATCATGTGAAATTATGTTTATTTCTATCTTAACATAAAGGTATTTAAATAAAGTGTTTAAGTATAAGTAATATAGCGCTCATAACGATAAAGGGATCTTCAATGATTGACACGTAATAATCGTATCGCGACGTAGCAGTTATACATAAATCTACTCGATATATGGGGTAAGTTCTCCTCTGCGTTTAATATGAAATAATTAAAAATTCTGCAACCAGATATGAATATTATGTGTAATAATATTATCAAGTAATTTCGTGAAAAATTTAACCAAGGTAACTTTATTGATTATATCGATT